>NC_135807.1:137456799-137756799 GCF_964213995.1 Mustelus asterias
TCTCCCCCCCACCGACCCGTTCTCCCCCCCACCGACCCGTTTCTCCCCCCCACCGACCCGTTCTCCCCCCCCACCGACCCGTTCTCCCCCCCACCGACCCGTTCTCCCCCCCACCGACCCGTTCTCCCCCCCACCGACCCGTTCTCCCCCCCACCGACCCGTTCTCCCCCCCACCGACCCGTTCTCCCCCCCACCGACCCGTTCTCCCCCCCACCGACCCGTTCTCCCCCCCACCGACCCGTTCTCCCCCCCACCGACCCGTTCTCCCCCCCACCGACCCGTTCTCCCCCCCACCGACCCGTTCTCCCCCCCACCGACCCGTTCTCCCCCCCACCGACCCGTTCTCCCCCCCACCGACCCGTTCTCCCCCCCACCGACCCGTTCTCCCCCCCACCGACCCGTTCTCCCCCCCACCGACCCGTTCTCCCCCCCCACCGACCCGTTCTCCCCCCCACCGACCCGTTCTCCCCCCCACCGACCCGTTCTCCCCCCCACCGACCCGTTCTCCCCCCCACCGACCCGTTCTCCCCCCCACCGACCCGTTCTCCCCCCCCACCGACCCGTTCTCCCCCCCACCGACCCGTTCTCCCCCCCACCGACCCGTTCTCCCCCCCCACCGACCCGTTCTCCCCCCCACCGACCCGTTCTCCCCCCCACCGACCCGTTCTCCCCCCCACCGACCCGTTCTCCCCCCCCACCGACCCGTTCTCCCCCCCACCGACCCGTTCTCCCCCCCACCGACCCGTTCTCCCCCCCACCGACCCGTTCTCCCCCCCACCGACCCGTTCTCCCCCCCACCGACCCGTTCTCCCCCCCACCGACCCGTTCTCCCCCCCCACCGACCCGTTCTCCCCCCCACCGACCCGTTCTCCCCCCCACCGACCCGTTCTCCCCCCCACCGACCCGTTCTCCCCCCCACCGACCCGTTCTCCCCCCCCACCGACCCGTTCTCCCCCCCACCGACCCGTTCTCCCCCCCACCGACCCGTTCTCCCCCCCACCGACCCGTTCTCCCCCCCACCGACCCGTTCTCCCCCCCACCGACCCGTTCTCCCCCCCCCACCGACCCGTTCTCCCCCCCACCGACCCGTTCTCCCCCCCACCGACCCGTTCTCCCCCCCCACCGACCCGTTCTCCCCCCCACCGACCCGTTCTCCCCCCCACCGACCCGTTCTCCCCCCCACCGACCCGTTCTCCCCCCCACCGACCCGTTCTCCCCCCCACCGACCCGTTCTCCCCCCCCACCGACCCGTTCTCCCCCCCACCGACCCGTTCTCCCCCCCCACCGACCCGTTCTCCCCCCCACCCGTTCCCCCACCCGTTCTCCCCCCCACCGACCCGTTCTCCCCCCCACCGACCCGTTCTCCCCCCACCGACCCGTTCTCCCCCCCACCCGACCCGTTCTCCCCCCCACCGACCCGTTCTCCCCCCCACCGACCCGTTCTCCCCCCCACCGACCCGTTCTCCCCCCACCGACCCGTTCTCCCCCCCACCGACCCGTTCTCCCCCCCACCGACCCGTTCTCCCCCCCACCGACCCGTTCTCCCCCCACCGACCCGTTCTCCCCCCCACCGACCCGTTCTCCCCCCCACCGACCCGTTCTCCCCCCCACCGACCCGTTCTCCCCCCCCACCGACCCGTTCTCCCCCCCACCGACCCGTTCTCCCCCCCACCGACCCGTTCTCCCCCCCACCGACCCGTTCTCCCCCCCACCGACCCGTTCTCCCCCCCCACCGACCCGTTCTCCCCCCCACCGACCCGTTCTCCCCCCCACCGACCCGTTCTCCCCCCCCACCGACCCGTTCTCCCCCCCACCGACCCGTTCTCCCCCCCACCGACCCGTTCTCCCCCCCCACCGACCCGTTCTCCCCCCCCCACCGACCCGTTCTCCCCCCCACCGACCCGTTCTCCCCCCACCGACCCGTTCTCCCCCCCACCGACCCGTTCTCCCCCCCACCGACCCGTTCTCCCCCCCCACCGACCCGTTCTCCCCCCCACCGACCCGTTCTCCCCCCCCACCGACCCGTTCTCCCCCCCACCGACCCGTTCTCCCCCCCACCGACCCGTTCTCCCCCCCACCGACCCGTTCTCCCCCCCACCGACCCGTTCTCCCCCCCACCGACCCGTTCTCCCCCCCACCGACCCGTTCTCCCCCCCACCGACCCGTTCTCCCCCCCACCGACCCCTTTCTCCCCCCCACCGACCCGTTCTCCCCCCACCGACCCGTTCTCCCCCCCACCGACCCGTTCTCCCCCCCACCGACCCGTTCTCCCCCCCACCGACCCGTTCTCCCCCCCACCGACCCGTTCTCCCCCCACCGACCCGTTCTCCCCCCCACCGACCCGTTCTCCCCCCCACCGACCCGTTCTCCCCCCCACCGACCCGTTCTCCCCCCCACCGACCCGTTCTCCCCCCCACCGACCCGTTCTCCCCCCCACCGACCCGTTCTCCCCCCCACCGACCCGTTCTCCCCCCCACCGACCCGTTCTCCCCCCCACCGACCCGTTCTCCCCCCCACCGACCCGTTCTCCCCCCCACCGACCCGTTCTCCCCCCCACCGACCCGTTCTCCCCCCCACCGACCCGTTCTCCCCCCCACCGACCCGTTCTCCCCCCCACCGACCCGTTCTCCCCCCACCGACCCGTTCTCCCCCCCACCGACCCGTTCTCCCCCCCACCGACCCGTTCTCCCCCCCACCGACCCGTTCTCCCCCCCACCGACCCGTTCTCCCCCCCCACCGACCCGTTCTCCCCCCACCGACCCGTTCTCCCCCCACCGACCCGTTCTCCCCCCCACCGACCCGTTCTCCCCCCCACCGACCCGTTCTCCCCCCCACCGACCCGTTCTCCCCCCCACCGACCCGTTCTCCCCCCCACCGACCCGTTCTCCCCCCCACCCCACCCCCCCAGACCCGTTCTCCCCTCCCCCCCCCCCCCCCCCGGACCCGTTCTCCCCTCCCCCCCCCCCCGGACCCGTTCTCCCCTCCCCCCCCCCCCCGGACCCGTTCTCCCCCTCCCCCCGCTTATTCCTGCCCTGGCTGCGTCCTCCCCATCTCCCCGCCCCCCCTTGTATGATCTAAGGGAACAGATGGGAAGCAGGAGTCGTGGTTGGCGCTGAGTTATGATCTTGAGTTGTTGTGTCGGCTTAATGGGCAGTATGGTCTATTTCTCCTATTATGTTCTGTTCTTTTTTGCTTGATTGTTTCATTCATTCCTTCTCACCCACCCACCGAAGGCTTTCGAAGTGCAAAAATGTGGAGAGAAGTTACAAGTTATTGCTGCTAATTGCAAAGGATAGCTGTTCCTGCTCTGCAAGCATTTGAGATATCATTAACAAATCTGGTTTCTCCCCCACTGCCATGTTTTTTAACACAGCAATTCCCTGGCATTCTTTGAGGTCGGTGACAACACATTATCAGTGTTGTTACCACAAAATGTTCATCGCTTTCCTGTAACACTTGCTGTTTGACATTCTATAGTGGCTGTTTCTTTCTCCACAGAATTGGGATCAGTTTCTGTGGTTCTTGTGTTCTTGTTTTTAGAGCTAATTTGGAGGAATTGCGCATTTGTGGTGACCACATACATGCAGCATAGAACTACAATCCCTTATCGTTGTTCCATGCTGCCTGACCTGCTGAGTATTTGTAGCATCTGCAGTATTTTACTGTTGCAAAGTGATCCATGTTCTTTTTAGGCCACAAAATTGCACATTACATAGCACAGAAACAGACTAGTTGGCCCAAAAGGTCATGTCATTATTTTAATGCTCCACACAAGCCTCCTCCAAGCACTCATCTCATCCCAGCAACATATTATTCTGTTCCTTTAAGTAAACATAGAATTCAGGGGAATTTTGTTACAATTCACGACAGTGCGGTTGCTCTTTGTAAAAAACAACTAAATTTGTATGTATCGTTCTATCAATGTTCTTTGCTACATACCTTATTCTTTCACCTTTTGCTTGCTAAGTGCTATTTAATGCCCCTCACATCATGCATTCAATTTCAGTGGTAATTACCAATTATAGTAAATTGCAGTGAGAAGGGTACTCATTTACTTTGCATAGTAATAACTTCAATATATGACAATGTGGGTCTTTTCCATTTGTTTATCAAAGTTTGTTCTTGCTTTGCACTTTAATGACGAAGCTTATTTGCCACAGTCTGATAAACAATCACTGTGTGATGTTTGTGATCAGTTTCTGTGTTTCTTGTTTTTAGAGCTAATTTGGAGGAAATGCAGGTTTGTGGTGACCACATACATGCAGCATAGAACTACAATCCCTTATCGTTGTTCCAAATTACAACAGCCATACTTAGATTGAAATTGCATCATTAATTTCCTACATCAGACTCATCACATACTTCACTATGTCGGAAGCAGTTCAGTTGTGTGATTGTTTGTCATGACTGCAATCTAGCAACAAACTTCAGATGCAGACTGCATGGCGTGGTGTTTGCTGTTAATGGACTTTGCTGATGATATATCCTATGATCAGCCAGCAGGTATAGTCATTCAACCCAGCTAAAGGAAAGGAGCTTGTTGATCTGTACAGCCATTATCACCAGCAGCTATGCAATCATAAGCAGTGACATTATTTTATTTTAAAGCAAAAATAAGTCATACAGAAAATGCCATAAGAGAATCCTCACGGCATCTGATTATTAATGTGTTGTCAGCTGGAATACAGAAAAAGATCAGAGGGATTTTTGGTTCAATCAGGGAAAAATGGAGCTATAATGGTCTGAGCAATCTTTGTATATGCACCTGAGTTACAGCTACATCATGTTAGGTGTGGGCGGAAATATAATTCTCCGTTCTTCACGGAATTTTGAAACTTTAGAATAACACAAGTTGTTTTACAATGCTCATAAAGATGCCTGCTGTTATTAAACAATTTTTTAAAAAGTAATGGCTTTCTGGTGTAGTTATATTTATTCTGCATGGTACTGTGCATCTGTATAATTGAATGTTTCAGATGTAGAAGTAGGAGTTGATATGGATTAAATCAGAGAATACCTCTCTGACGCAAAAGCATATTGCAGATGCTGGAAATCTGAAAGAATCACAAAAGGCTAGTTAGTATACAGGTACAGCAAGTAATTAGGAAAGCTGATGGAATGTTATCATTTATTGTGAGGAGCTTTGAATACAAAAATAAAGAGGTTTCAGTTGTACAGAGCACAAGTGGAGCCCACATTTGGAGTACTGAGTACAATATTGGTCACATTTAAGGGAAGATGGAAACAGTTCAGAGAAGGTTTACCAGTCTAATACCTGAAATAGAAGTTTCCTTTTGTGGGAGAATCTAGAATTAGGGGGTCACTATTTAAAAATAAGGGGTCATTTACTATGGTGATGAGGAGAAAATCTTTCACTGAGGGTCGTGAGTCTTCAGAACTCTTCCTGTAAAGGTAGTGGAAGCACAGTCTTGGAATATTTTTAAGGCAGAAGTTGATATATTCTTGGAAAGCAAGGGGGTAAAAGGTGATTTGGGTTAGGTGGGATAAGGATTTATAAGAAATACAAATTGTTGAAAATACTCAGCAGGTCTGGCAGCATCTGAAGAGAGAGAGAGAGACAGAGTTAACGCTTCAGGTCAGTGACCTGATAAGTCAACCACCTGAAAAGTTAATTCTGTTTCTGTCTCCACTGATGCTGCCTGAGCTGCCAGTGAATACCTCAGTCAGAGCTGCTTAGATTAGTAAACAAAAAAGGAAATATTTCTTAGCCTTGTCTGTTTCCCATCTAATTTTTTTCTTGCTTATTTCCTTGATGCATCACAATTTAATTATCACTGTTTTCATATTCATTCAAATTATGATTTTACATCCCATTGCATTTTGAAAAACATTTCAATGTATAGTTAATAGAACATTTTGAGCTATAATACCTGATGGTTATAGATCTGATGTGGAGATGCTGGCGTTGGACTGGGGTAAATGCAGTAAGAGTTTTAACAACACCAGGTTAAAGTCCAACAGGTTTATTTGGTAGCAAATGCCATGGTATTTGCTACCAAATAAACCTGTTGGACTTTAACCTGGTGTTGTTAAAACTCTTACTGGGTTATAGATCTGCCAGTGAAGGTGTTAGTGGTGTGAGATGATGAATAATGTGCACATGTAAAGGATTGCAGAGGTGATTTTGGACATTGTCTGAGGGGTTTGTAAGACATCACCCCAGAAACTATTGTTTTACATTGTATCCTGGAAAATAAATAGTATTTTCCACGAGGAGATAACGGTGTTTCCACATACATCATCACACTTTTGTAACTAAGGAAATATCAGCCCATAAATGCCTTTAGTTTTTCCATTTTTATCCTTATTTTTATATCGCTCAATGGTCTTGCCCTTTGTCCTTTTCTATCTCTGTAATCTCTCGCCCTACAATCCTCCAATCTCTGCACTCTTCTTGAGCATCCCCACTTTTAGTTGTCACACCATTGGTGGCCATGCCTTCAGCTGACCATGCTCTAAACTCTCTTATTCCGTCCTTAAACCTTTCCACCTTTCTATTGCTCTGTCCTTCTCTAAGATGCTCTTTTGAAACCTACCTCTTTGAATATGCTTTCATTAATCCACCCAAGTATTGTGTGGTTCTGTGCCAATTATTGCTTCATCTTCCTGCAGTTTGGAATGTTTTACCATGTTAAAGGTGTTATCTAAGTGCAAATTGGCTGTCACTGGAGGCTGGTCTCGGGTGTTTTTAAGGGTTTCTGTTCTGATGATTGCATGAATCTGGTTTTGTCTGGATCCTCAACCAGAAAGGCAAGACCTGGGACCACTTGCTCTCCTTGAGCCTTTTTAAAAATCCCTTAAAAGTGATGGGTGAACGACCTGAAGAAACTGGATGCTAGTGCTGTACATGATCTGATTGTGTGCTGGTATCCAGGTATGACTGGCTTGATGCAAAGACCACCCTCCTTGCCTCCTTTTGAATGGTGTGCATTTTCCATGAGCTAATTCCAAGCCCTGCAGTCTAGTTCACCCATTACCACATGCTCGCTGACCTGCATTGGCCTCTTGGTACAGCCATTTTTTGATTTGTTTTTAAAGTTTCATCCTTGTTTTCAGATTACCCCATGGCCTTGCTCCTCCCTATCTCTGGAAGCTCCACCAGCTCTACAACTTCTGAGAAATCTGTGTTCTTCCCGTTTAGATTTCTTGTGAATGTCTGTTGTTGTTACATTGGTGACTGTGTCTTCAGTTGCGTAGGGTCTAAGCTCTGGAAATCCATCCTTAAACCTTTTTTTGCTTCTCCCTCCTTTTAAGACACTGCTTAAACCTGCCTCTTTGACCTAGTTTTTGGTTACCTGTCCTATTATCTCCTCCTGTTGCTCAGTGTTAAATTTGTTTTGTGCTCCTATGCAATGCCATGCGCGTTATGGTAGCTCTTTCCATTTATTTAGATTAAGCTCATTTTGATCTTGATCAATTTTTTTTCTAGCATTATTTGGGGTTAATCAGACCAAGTTTCTTAATTCTGAATAATTATTCAGTACCTCCCTTCAAATTTGTATTTTGAATTTTATATTTTGAAATCAAGTGCCCAGTTATAAATAAACATATCACTCTCATCTGTCCTGTAGCTCTTCTTTAGTTATAGAATCAATACAATGGCCATTTGGCCCATCAAGTCTGCATCAACAGCAATCCCACCCAATCCCTATTCCTGTAACTCCACATATTTACCCTGCTAATCAACCCCCTGTCACTAAGGGACAATATAACATGACCAATGTACCTAACCTGCACAGCTTTTGACTGTGGGAGGAATCCGAAGAAAACCCTAGGGGAGAATGTGCAAACTCCACACGCAGTCACCCGAGGCTGGAATTGAACTCGGGTTCCTGGTGTTGAGGCAGCAGTGCTAACCATTGTGCCTCCATGCCTTACTGTAGCAGTGGGACGTCAACTAGTTTTGCTATCAAAGTTACCCCTGGATTGTAGTGGTTGTCAATTCTGCAACAAATTATGTTGTTTTTTCTCCTCCAACCTGTGTTGCAAAAAAAATCAGCAAATGCATCTTGCATATTCTAATCTTTTATGAAATCTGAGTAACGTCACAAGATCTTCCAGAGAGTGTTCTTCCTAATTTATATGGAGTCATTATCGATTTGTAAGCAATGCGTACCCAAGCAGGGAGTTGGGACATCAGTGTTAACATCTAATTTGAAACAGAGCATATGAAAATTTGGGGATAGACTGAAGGAATTAAGTGAGAAATACTGCTGAAAATTGAGAAAATGAAAAGCCTTTAAAATCTAATAATACATGCAAAATACATACCCTGAAGAGAAATCTCTAAGATTAACAATTTAAATTAACAAGTTTGGGCTAGAAGTCCAGTGACTTTGGACAAACCCAGTTACTTTGTCTCGTATTTTATGTTCTTTGAAACATCCAGCATCTAATCAGGATCAAGTTGAGAAGCATCAAAGTTTATTAGTATCTTAATTAACAAATATATCAGACCATAAGACACAGGAGCAGAATTAGGCCACTTGGCCCATCAAGTCTGCTCCGCCGTTCAATCATGGCTGATATTTTTCTCATCGCCATTCTCCTGCCTTTTCCCCATAACCCCCGATCCCCTTATTAACCAAGAATCTATCTATCTCTGTCTTAAAGACGGCCTTCACAGCCTTCTGCAGCAAAGAGTTCCACAGATTCATCACTCTCTGTGGAAGTTCCTCCTCATCTCTGTTTTAAAGGATCATCCCTTTAGCCTGAGGTTGTGTCCTCTGGTTCTAGTTTTTCCTACTACGTCCACTCTATCCAGGCCTCGCAGTATCCTGTAAGTTTCAATCAGATCCCCCCTCATCCTTCTAAACTCCAACGAATACAGACCCAGAGTCCTCAACCGTCCCTCATATGACAAGCTCTTCATTCCAGGGATCATTCTTGTGAACCTCCTCTGAACCTTTTCCAAGGCCAGCACATCCCGGCACATACGATATTAAAGCTTGGTTTTTGCATGGCCAGTAGTGTTTTGCATTGCACATTTTCAGTTATTGCTTGATAGTGACTTAGATTATGACATATGATTTGAAATGGAGCTGTGGGTGGTATGTGGGCTTTTCCTATTAAACTTTGTAAAGTTAGTTCAAATGTACATTTTTAAATATTTTATTCTGTACTATTTGGTTGGCAAGCTGTTTTGAATTGATCAGCTATTAATTCACTGATATTTTAAATGAATACTGCTGTCGAGATTAACAGTTTCACATCTGTTAACTGGTTTCTTCTGATGCATGTTTCAGGACTGTTTGCCACTTGCCTAAGTGAGGAAGTTTATATTTAAAGTGAGTTTTTCACTACACAAGCTTCAGGCTAAAATTCTTGGGAAAGAATGTGAAATCCTGTTTTAGGTGTGAAGATACCTTTTCTGGGGTGACAAAACTACTTCCTTCCCAATAGTTGTGGATTGCAAAGTGTTAGTGACTTATGATTTCTTATGTGGGTGTAGAAAATGAACAAACAGATGAATGCAGAGCTGATACTAACGTAGCTGAGACAAACATGACAGAAACTTAAAACTTTCTATATCATGCATCTATAAAATTGGCTTAAAAGGTCCTGCTTAAATTTCTTTCCACATGAATACACATTGCAAGAAGAAAATATTGACATTGGACTGTGGTTCCAGTCTTGTTGGACACACATGAACATAAAACAGATTACTCATTAACTTTTGATCAAGAATGCTGACTTAATGGTTACTATAACACATAAGAACTAGGAGCAGCAGTAGGCCATCTGGCCCCTCGAGCCTGCTCCGCCATTCAATAAGGTCATGGCTGATCTTTTTGTGGACACAGCTCCACTTACCCGCCCACTCACCATAACCCTTAATTCCTTTACTGTTCAAAAATTTATCTATTCTTGCCTTAAAAACATTTAATGAGGTAGCCTCAACTGCTTCAGTGGGCAGGGAATTCCACAGATTCACAACCCTTTGTGTGAAGAAGTTCCTCCTCAACTCAGTCCTAAATCTGCTTCCCCTTATTTTGAGGCTATGTCCCCTAGTTCTAGTTTCACCCGCCAGTGGAAACAACTTCCCTACTTCTATCTTATCTATTCCCTTCATAATCTTATATGTTTCTATAAGATCTCCCCTCATTCTTCTGAATTCCAATGAGTATAGCCCCAGTCTACTTAGTCTCTCCTCATAAGCCAACCCTCTCAACTCCAGAATCAACCTAGTGAATCTTCTCTGCACCTCCTCCAGTGCCAGTATATCCTTTCTCAAGTAAGGAGACCAAAACTGTACACAATGCTCCAGGTGTGGCCTCACCAGTACCTTATACAGCTGCAACATAACCTTGCTGTTTTTAAACTCCATCCTCTAGCAATGAAGGACAAAATTCCATTTGCCGCCTTAATTACCTGCTGCACCTGCAAACCAACTCCTTGTGATTCTTGCACAAGGACACCAGGTCCCTCTGCACAGCAGCATGCTGCAATTTTTTACATCTATCATAAAACCAAATATCACATCCAAAAGCATTAAATTATGAAAATTATTTTTATTTAGTTTGTATTCACTACAGAATATATTTATCTGCTTTAGATTGTCAATATTTGTAACTTTTAAAAAAATGTTTGGTTATAGTTCAGGGCTTTTCGTGGACTCAGCTCCACTTTTTATAGAACTTATACCCCAGTGCCAAATTGAACAGTTTCTTTCCAATCTTTCTAATCTTGTTCTGAAAGATTCCTTGCATCTATCTCAAGTTTAGTTTTGGAAGTATAACACGCAAAGTATTATAATTGGCTGCAGTGAAAATCATTTTGGCAGACCATTTTAATAATATGATGTGCTGTGGTGATTTTGCACTAACTCTTAAAAAGACCAGTGACACCTATGTGTCAAACTTGTTCTTAATTTGACTTTTAGCCCCTTTGAGGCTTTTGAAGTTATTTCTGAATACAGAATTAGAACTAACTATGGGGTCTACCGAGCTGATTCTTGCAATAGTTATAGGCAGGTAGTTCTTCACTTTTAAGTAAATTTCTGATAACTCATGTAAGCTTTTAAAAAATGATTTAAATATTTTGGTAATGAACTGCAAAATCTTAATTGTATAAACAATTTTTTAGCCTGTGAACCTGATGTTTGAAGCCTCCCCTTGATTCGAATTGAGAATGGTATATCTTTAGCTATTTTACTAAAGACTTTGGTGGATACACTACTTAACATTAAGCAACAACATAGGAAGTACATTTAAAATGATCATTGACGACAGTGTTGACCATAAAGGAAACCAAAAGGAAGTGTGATGTGGCAACAGTAAAACCAAATATACATGATTGTTTATGATTTTCCCACACTACATTTACTCAGGAATTTTAAAGTATTTCTTTGTCTTTAGTAGCTTGTAGTGTTCCGAGTGAATACTGCTCATTGCAAGTACATTAATGAAACTTTTAAGTCAGTTATAGATCTCTAGATCTATAACTGACTTAAAATGGTAATTCTGGAAAATTAAGACGTCACTAGTGGCATCAACATGGTTTTGAAACTGAAGCAATTAGTTACCACATATACTAGTGACCTTTATAAAGGTTAGTAATTTGTCACATATTAAGCTACAATTCCTATAATTTTTATGGCTTTGATCGTGTTTTTAAATTCTAATGTAAATTTGGAATGTGCTGAGTGTTTGACAGGTGTCACGTAGTGAAAAGGGAAAATTAGTTAGGCCACAATTGAAGCACAGTTCTGGCTACCATGTTACAAGGATATAATAGCTTAGAGGGTATGGGGGAAATTTATGAGGATGTTGCCAGGAATGGAGAATTTTAGCTATGAGGAAAGGTTGTATATGTTGGGATTATTTTCTTTAGAACAAAAGAGGCTGAGGGGAAATTTGAGGGCCCTAGACAGTTGAAAGAAAGGAGCTAATTCCCTTATCAGAGAAGTCAATAAATAGTGGGCATAGATTTCCAAGTAATTGATAGAAGGATTTGAGGGGAGTTGTGGAGAAATTATTTCGCTCAAGGGGTTCAAGGTCTGGAACTCTCTGCCTGAAACAATGGTAGAGGCAGAAATCCTGAACGCACTTTTAAAAACTTGACTGCGTTCTTGAAGTGCCATAATTTACAGGTCTAGGAAGCAAGGACTAGAAAATGGATTACATTGGATAGCTTTTTTTTGGTCAACCTAGATACAATGGGCTGAACGGCCGCCTTCTACACAGTAAATTTTCCATGATTCCAAAACCAGTGACCAATAAGAAGTAACATTCTGTCTCTTGATTTAGACTCTGTTTAATGCTGTCAACCATTAACCTGTTAAACTATATACAGGCTGAATTGGAATCTGCTGCACGGGTTCCATTACCTTGCATCATTGTATGTATTTGAGTAATGATTTAACAACCTTCTTTCCTGCAGTTGCAGCTTTTGTAGGGGGATTTGTGTATCTTTCTTCACTTTGCAATCATCCAATAATTTTTGGCAGAATTTCATACGATAGATCATTAACTTTGCTTTAATACCCCAGTACGGTTGAGATATTTAATGATGTTGCATGCAGTTTCTCTTAGCCTAGTTTGCACTGTTAGTGAGATTCAAAATGAAACTTTGATCAGGTTTGGAATAATTTTCTAAGTTGTAAATTGTGAAATTTTATAAATTCTCCTGTTATCAGATATACAATTTTGAGAAGCAGGATGGCATTGAATATAAGGTAATTCATGCAGGGTGCTTTCATTGCATTCTATTTTAATTCTGTAAAATATAAGAATTATTCTTTGTGTACACAGATTATGATTTAACCCTAGTGCTTTACTCTTTTTGTTTTAGTATTCAAACACAAGTGAAGCTAATGTTTTCCTCTTTTCTATTGCAGGATTCATCATATTAAACAGCGGGGAAAATGGGTTCTTTGTCTATGATGGACTTTTTGAAATAATTGCATATTGGCACATTTTATCCGATACTGGATATAAACATCTTATGTTCTGCTTCCAGTTTTGAAAACAACATGGCAGGTTTTAAACGTGGATATGATGGAAAAATTGCTGGGCTATATGATTTGGATAAGACATTGGGCAGGGGTCACTTTGCTGTTGTGAAACTTGCACGCCACGTTTTCACTGGAGAAAAAGTAGCAGTGAAAGTCATTGATAAAACAAAACTGGACTCTGTAGCTACAGGGCATTTGTTCCAGGAGGTACGATGCATGAAACTGGTGCAACATCCCAACATTGTCCGCCTGTATGAAGTGATTGACACTCAGACCAAACTTTATCTTATTCTGGAACTGGGAGATGGAGGTGATATGTTTGATTACATCATGAAACATGAAGATGGTCTTAGTGAAGATCTAGCAAAGAAATACTTTGCACAGATAGTGCATGCGATATCTTATTGCCATAAGCTACATGTTGTTCACAGAGACCTGAAGCCAGAAAATGTGGTTTTCTTTGAACAACAAGGAATTGTAAAACTTACAGATTTTGGGTTTAGCAACAAGTTTCAACCTGGAAAGAAGTTAACCACAAGCTGTGGGTCACTTGCATATTCGGCCCCAGAGATTCTGCTCGGCGATGAGTATGATGCGCCTGCAGTAGGTATGTTCATTATAAATATGGGCTTTTGAGATATAGTCATCAAACTTCTGTTTTGATATTATAAATTGGATCACCTTTACATGTTTAGATGACGATGCTGGAGCTATCAGCAACTGTTAAACTGCTCCTAGTTTCTTCTAATGTTGAATTGATACTACATTGACGTGGTGCTTTTTAAAATTTGCCCAGTTATAAATGAACATGCAGAAATAGAGGACGGGGGGGGGGGGGGGGGGGGGGGCAAAAAAATCAAATCTTCCATGACAATGCGATCCACAGCTGCCTACGCCTGCACATGTCCTTCTGTATGGGAGAATATCTGTGTGCCATTATAGGAAAAATAATCTCACTCCCCAAATGCAATAAAGCAAGCTTCAGTTAACTGTGATGACTGATGTCACTGATACCACTTAACACACTTACCTTCTATAACATGCAAGTTCTTTCTGCTTGGAGGAATCCACGCAGCTACCTTCTGAAGTCTTGTGCTTTTCGACCTTTTGTCTAAGATTAAGTGTCAGATCAAGCCCAAGATCAGGTGCGATGCCCTTTCTTGTCAGTTTGCATCTTGTATGCCTGTGTTGTGGGGATCATGAATTGGATTCAATTTGAATTGTGTTTTGGAGCAAGCAAGATGAATTAAGGGCTTGTCCTGTCCACTCTGCACATTGGCTTTGTAACTTTAAGAATGGAGTAATTTTTGAAAGTTTGCAAAAAATCCACATTTGTCTAATTATGTGCCCTTGTAATTTGTGCTGATGCCTCTGATCATCCCATGCCCATCTAGCTCACATAATTTGTCCACAGAAGCAGGACATTTATTCCTTTATCATTATGAAATTCTAATTTATACCTATAGCACTTTCTCTAACTAAGAAACCCATTCCCTAAGCCTATAACTGAAGCCTATAACAGGTATCAATTGAATGGCTGTCTTCATGCCTTAAAATACCCTGTCATATGAAGGTACCAAAACAGGGGCAGTATTCTAGATCTAACTGGATAAAGGTCTTGTACAAGGCAAGAACTCTTAACCCTTTATATTTAATTATCCTAGTTATGCACCTTCATGTGGTAGTGTATTTCACAGCAGCCTAGCGATGCCAGTTATATGCCAGTAGTGTTTCAAATAATTCTTTTCCGCCTTGAACAGCCCACCATATACCATTTACTTACCGTGGTATTACCTCAGTCCAGTGCACTGTGGGCACTTGGCTACATTGGAAGACCTCTGTCATACACTGGACCCATTCCCCCAGCACATGGTTATTAATTTGTCGAAGGTACCAACTACCACATGCATCTGTGTTCTGCATCCAGATTTTTAGTAAAAAAGAGAAGCTTGCCTAATGAGGAGTCCTGTGAGACTCCACTAGCTGCCAGCTCCCTAATGCAAAGGTGCTACCATTAATAACTCCCTTGTATGTGAATGCAATAATTTTGTTATCAAACCTGGATTTGCCCAGCAGTCTCAGAAGATGGAATATTATTTAGTAACGTCTTGTATAGGGCTTTATCAAACTTTTTTGGAAATCAAGATACATATTGTTAACTGGATATCTTATTGCGTAGCTGCTTTGAAAAAAATGATCTGATTGTTGAAACATCATTTTTGGAGCAGGTTGGGATTCTGTAAAATCCTCATGAAGAGATGGGTGAGATCCTAAATGAATATTTCTCATCAGTATTTACTGTTGAGAAAAGTTTGGATGTTAGGGAACTTGGGGAATTAAATAATGATGTCTTGTGGAGTGTACATATTACAGAGAAGGAGGTGCTGGAAGTCTTAAAGCGCATCAAGGTAGATAAATCTGCGGGACCCGATGAGGTATATTCCAGGACGTTGTGGGAGGCTAGGGAGGAAATTGCGGGTCCCCTAGCCGAGATATTTGAATCATCGATAGTCACGGGTGAGGTGCCTGAAGATTGGAGAGTGGCAAATGTTGTGCCTTTGTTTAAAAAAGGCTGCAGCGAAAAGCCTGGGAACTACAGGCCAGTTAGCCTCACATCTGTGGTGGGTAAATTGTTGGAAGGTATTTTGAGAGACAGGATCTATAGGCATTTAGAAATGCAAGGACTGATTAGGGACAGTCAGCATGGCTTTGTGAGTGGAAAATCATGTCTCACAAATTTGAGTTTTTTGAAGGGGTAACCAAGAAGGTAGATGAGGGCAGTGCAGTTGATGTTGTCTACATGGACTTTAGCAAGGCCTTTGACAAGGTACCGCATGGTAGGTTGTTGCATGAAGTTAAATCTCACGGGATCCAGGGTGAGGTATCTAAATGGATACAAAATTGGCTTCTTAACAGAAGCCAGAGGGTGGTTGTAGAGAGTTGTTTTTCAAACTGGAGGCCTGTGACCAGCGGTGTGCCTCAGGGATCAGTGCTGGGCCCACTGCTATTTGTCATTTATATTAATGATTTGGATGAGAATATCGGGGGCATGGTTAGTAAGTTTGCAGATGACACCAAGATTGGTGACATGGTGGACAGTGAGGAAGGTTATCTCCAATTGCAGCGGGATCTTGATCAATTGGGCCAGTGGGCTGATGAATGGCAGATGGAGTTTAATTTAGACAAATGGGAGGTAATGCATTTTGGTAGATTGAACCAGGGCAGGACTTACTCAGTTAATGGTAGGACGTTGGGGAGAGTTACAGAACAAAGAGATCTAGGGGTACATGTTCATAGCTCCTTGAAAGTGGAGTCACAGGTGGACAGAGTGGTGAAGAAGGCATTCGGCATGCTTGGTTTCATCGGTCAGAACATTGAATACAGGAGTTGGGACGTCTTGTTGAAGTTGTACAAGACATTGGTAAGGCCACACTTGGAATACTGTGTGCAATTCTGGTCACCCTATTAAGAAAGGATATTATTAAACTCGAAAGAGTGCAGAAAAGATTTATTAGGATGCTACCAGGACTTGTTGGATTGAGTTATAAGGAGAGGCTGAATAGACTGGGACTTTTTTCTCTGGAGTGTAGGAGGCTGAGGGGGTGACCTTATAGAGGTCTATAAAATAATGAGGGGCATAGGCAAGGTAGATAATCAATATATTTTCCCAAAGATAGGGGAGTCTAAAACTAGAGGGCATTGGTTTAAGGTGAGAGGGGAGAGATACAAAAGTGTCCAGAGGGGCAATTTTTTCACAGAGGGTGCTGAGTGTCTGTAACAAGCTGCCAGAGGTAGTAGTAGAGGCGGGTACAATGTTATCTTTTAAAAAGCATTTAGATAGTTACATGGGTAAGATGGGTATAGAGGGATATGGGCCAAATGCGGGCAATTGGGATTAGCTTAGGGGTTTTAAAAAAAATAAGGGCGGCATGGACAAGTTGGGCCAAAGGGCCTGTTTCCATGCTGTAAACCTCCATGACTCTATGACTCTTGCTCTTTCTACATGATATAGCATATCTCTAATAATACCTTCTAGCAAATTGTCCAAGTGAAATTAATGAGCCTGTGGTTTCCTGGTTCTGAATTACTTCCCTTAAACAAAGGGATCACAGAGGTGCTTCTCCATCTCTTCCTGAATAATTTCATAAATATTTTACACCTGTCAAGCACATTGAATCTGTGTAGATACACGAATCATTAAAAACTTATTCGCAGGTACAGAACGTAATCAAAAAGGCTAATAAATGTTGTCATTTATCTTGAGGGATGTGTGCTGCAAATTGTATAAAATCTTGGTCAGGTCCTATTTGGAAAACTGCAATCAGTTTAGGGCACCTTAGTGAATATTGACCTTGGAGGGGTATGATGTAGATTCGCTGAATAAACTAGAGCTGCAAATGTCTATTCCCATGAATTTAGAGGGCTTGAGGGGTAGTTTGATGGAGGTGTTTAAAACGGTTAAAGGATTCAATATGGCAGATACAGGCAAATTACTTTGTTATCCATAGGAATCCAAAACAATGGATATGAACCTGTGTAGTTCTCTACCATAGAAAGCAGTTGATGCCAAGACATTGTATCTTTTCATGAAGGAGTTAGATAAAGCTCTTGGGGCTAAAGGGATCAAAGAATATGAGGGGAAAGCGGGAACAGGTTACTAAGTTGACTGATCAGCTATAATCATAATGAATGGTAGAGCAGACACAAAGGGCCACATGGCCTACTCCTGCTCGTATGTTCTATGTTTCTAAGGGGAAATAATTTTAAGACTGGGAACTAAGCCATTCTGAAATCTGGAAACAATTTTGTATACAAAAGGAAGTGGTAATCTGGAACTTCTCTCTGGATGCTGGATCAGTAGAAATTTGGAAGATTCAGATTTATATTCTATAAGGGTATTAAGGGATATGGATTAAAAGTTGTAAGTAGAGTTGAGATGTAGATCAACCACAATCTCTGAATGTTAAAACAGGCTCAAGGGACTGAATGGACTCCTGCTGTTGCAGTGGTAATGGAATAAAGAACTCTGGTTGTGGGTGATTTATGCAAAGGATAGTGAGGCCCAATAACATTCAATATGGTTTAGTGTTGTAAAGAGTTATGGTTTTGCTGTAAACCAGGGCATCAGAAGAGCTGCTATTTGCTGGTCACCCGCTGCAGAATTCTTCTGGCAGATGGAGTAGCAAAAGCTAGGTATTTAAAATGCTGTTGTAAGTACATTGGGGTGTGTTTGGCTGGAATATTGAACCAGTTTTGGGAAAAATACCAGGATTTTCTTCTTAATTGGTGATCCAGCTGGAGGCACGCTTGGGAACACCAAAAGTGTCATATTTCTGCAAGGTTTCAATTATCCCTTGTGTGGTTCATAACAAAAATAGAAAGGGGAAGCTCCTCTGGGCTTTTGTAGTAGGACCCAGCCTATTTACTGTTCTATCCTTGGTCATTTCATATTGTAATCAGGCACAACAATATCACCACGCAGAGAACCACACTTTTTATGAAGGTAACTCTCTGAATCTTGCATCTGTTTGGTTCTAATGACTGTTTCTGGTGGTGACCTGAGGGCCCTTTCTGGTACAGAGTTTTACTCTGTGCCCAAAATGTATTTTGAGTGAATTCTTCCAGTTCTTTTGCTGGGTTAGTTGATCATTATCACAACCACAGATTAGCCTGATCAAAAATGTAAAACCTAAGGATTCACAATTCAGCTGTGCACTTACTACTTGCATTAGAAAGTGACTAAAGGTGAAGCTTAATTCAGCTGTGCACTTTCCATTGATCTCTATCATTTGTTAGAAGTTACAAATTCTGAGTGCTGTACAGCAAAAAGGAACGTAGGTGAGCTCTTGGGTATGGAAGTAAAGGATGTTTCCTGGGCCTTGAGTGTGTCATGGTATTAAACCTGTTTTCATTAGTGAAAAGACTCTGGTCAGATCATGACTCAAGTCTTTAAAATACAGATACTTGTACTCAAGAGTGAAGCTGAGTATTTGATGGAGACTGAGCACTAACTAAAATTAATGATCCTCCAATTCATGTAAAAATTGAGGGGAAAATCCTGTAGATTAGTGGTTGTGTAGAACAAAAACAATCACTTTTGTCAATTTCTTCAAAAAGGAGCTAGATACATATATCTAATTGGCAATTATATGATCAAAAGTATCATATCACATGATTTCTATGGGTTTTTAGTGGGGAATTGTATACTTGCCATTGGACACTGAAGTGCCCAGTCTGGGCGCTTGCTTTGTCTGTTGTTACCCAGTGTATTTCAAGTCTTGCTCACCAGCTTAGTATCTGATCCTGAAAGATTGGGGTATTTCAAAACTCAGAGTGCTTTAGAAACTATCCAGATAATATCCTTATTCTGATTTCTGTACATGTTTTCTTAGTAAATAAACCAGCTCTCCTCTACCCAAATACTCTGACTTAGGCAGTCTGTTTTAGATTCTTCCATCTGTTTTATTAACTAGGCTGTTACATCTCATAATCTGATTGTCTAAAATAATTTTATAGCCTATATGCCACTCCCTTGTTCCCTGCTGATATAATGGATCAATGAAGACCATGTGGCAAGGTGATGGGCTCATAGAGTTTCTTTCCTTGCAGTAGTTGTGAAAGTTCTTACAGCATGCCTGTCGCTAGCCATGTGCCATTATCAAAGTTTGTGAGCTGTGGATGTGCTATTTGGGGACAGGGTTTTGGATCCTTGCATGCTCATTTATAGGAGATGTTGGTGCTCAATATCTGAGTGAAATACAACATCTATTATAATGTAGGAAACACCGCAATCAATGTGCACAGCAAGCTCCCACAAAGAGCAATGTGATAACCAACAACTTGTTTTGGTGATTAAACTTGCAACCTTCCAATCGATCTGGCTTAACTATTCACTGTGTACAGTTCTGGTCACCCTATTTTCGAAAGGATATTATTAAACTAGAAAGAGTGCAGAAAAGATTTACTAGGATGCTACCAGTACTTGATCGCTTGAGTTATAAGGAGAGGCTGGATAGACTGGGATTTTTTTCTCTAGAGTGTAGAAGGCTGAGGGGTGATCTTGTAGAGGTTTATAAAATAATGAAGGGCACAGATCAGCTAGATAGTCAATATCTTTTCCCAAAGGTAGGGGAGTCTAAAACTAGAGGGCATAGGTTTAAAGTGAGAGGGGAGAGATACAAAAGTGTCCAGAGGGGCAATTGTTTCTCTCACAGGGTGGTGAGTGTCTGGAACAAGCTGCCAGAGGTAGTAGTACAGCGGGTACAATTTTGTCTTTTAAAAAGCATTTAGACAGTTACATGGGTAAGAAGGGTATAGAGGGATATGGGCCAAATGCAGGCAATTGGGATTAGCTTAGGGGGTTTAAAAAAAAGGGCGGCATGGACAAATTAGGCCTTTTTCCATGCTTTAAACCTCTATGGCTCTACAACTCTATGATTAAATAGTGAATTTCTTGGTTGGCAAACAAGAAACAAATTATTGCACCAGAATTTCTATTTGTAATGGAATTGCAGATTTGACTGCGACAAAAAATGTTAGCTTTCACATGTTCAAGAGCCACCTTCTACATGGTGTAACTTTCATTTCTCTGTTGCAAAATACCTTGTTAGAGGTATGATTAGAGGTGTGGTTGGAATGTACTATGGATATGTTTATTAGAGGTGGGTTAGCAACAGTTAATGTGAGTCAATTCTTGTGCTGCATGGCTGTCTAACTTGTTAAAATGCCATGGGTGTTTCTGACTACATACCTGAGAATAGGCTTCGTAGACCTCAAAAAGAGCCACTAGTTTTTTTATTTTCTCATTTCTATCTTCAGTTTCTTTGCAACCTCTTTGAGTTCTCACTTAATGTGCCCACTTGTACAACTGTTCTATTACAAAAGTGCAAGGGAATTACATGCTGTACAATAATTACTTAAAGGAGGATTTCTCTAAAACAATGTTGACCAATAGAAATTGCTAACTAGCCATAGGTGTTGCTATGATGAGTAAGTTTACTTGTATGTTTATTTAACGTATCTGCCACCATTTGGTAACCAAGGAAGTAAAGCACCCACAATGATCAGAAAGCATCCTCTTTTTCTTTTTACCATTTTACAAACACACCAAAGGGTAAAGGGCATATAAATGCACCCTGCGAATGAATATTGAGATCACACACCTACTGATAGTGTGTTACTTTAGGGGGAAAAAAATTACTTAATCAGACACTTAATTAGCCACATTTTAATTCCCAGGTACTCGCGCATAGATAGTGTGCTAACATTTTTTGTCGCAGTCAAATCTGCAATTCCACTATAAATAGAAATTCTGGTGCAATAATTTGTTTCTTGGTTGCCAACCAAGAAATTCACTATTTCTTCAGTGAATAGTTGAGCTAGATTGGAAGGTTGCAAATTTAATCACCAAAACGAGTTGTTTGGTTATTATCACATTGTTATTTAGAATCATAGAAACCCTACAGCACAGAAAGAGGCCATTCGGCCCTTCGAGTCCGCACCGACCACAATCCCACCCAGGCCCTACCCCCATATCCCTACATATTTACCCACTAATCCCTCTAACCTACACATCTCAGGACACTAAGGGCAATTTTTAGCATGGCCAATCAACCTAACCCGCACATCTTTGGACTGTGGGAGGAAACCGGAGCACCTGGAGGAAACCCACGCAGACACGAGGAGAATGTGCAAAGTCCACACAGACAGTGACCCAAGCCGGGAATCGAACCCAGGTCCCTGGAGCTGTGAAGCAGCAGTGCTAACCACTGTGCTACCGTGCCGCCCCCGATTTGTGGGAGCTTGCTGTGTTTCCTACATTACAATAGCAACTACACTTCAAACAATCTTCATTGGTTGTAAAGTACTTCAGAACATCCTGGTCAAGGAAAGTGCAATGTAGTTGCAAATTCTTCTTTAACACCACTTCATTGAATTAGCTGAGCTCAACCAGTGTGACACTAAAAGAGATTAATGTTCTTATTGATCATAGAATCCCTACAGTGCAGAAGGAAGCCATTTGGCCTGTCAGGTCTGCACCAACTCTGACAGTATCTTACCAGGCTCTCCCCCCCCCCCCCCCCCCCCCCCCATAACCCCACACATTTACCACCTAACCTACACACCTTGGGACACTCGGGTAATTTAGCATGGCCAATCCACCTAACCTGCACACCTTTGAACTGTGGGAGGAAACCAGAGCACCCTGAGGAAATCCACAGACATGGGGAGGACATGCAAACTCGACATAGATAGTCACCCAAGGCCGGAATCGAACTCGGGTCCCTGGCACAGAGGCAGCAGTGCTAACCACTGTGTCACTCTGCCACCATGCTACCCACTTTTATTTTAACATTTTTTTTGGAAATGCAAGATCCTCTTTAATTAACATTAATACACATATACATTGTGCTAAAACATGACACTCAAATTCAGCTGTGAATAAGCTGACTGTTTATCCAGTCTTGGGTACTGTATTTCTGCATTAGAAATTCTACTATAAATATGATGTCAACAGTAAAATACAGGGTTCTTTAATTAACAAGTGATAGTTTAGCAACATTTGGTAAGGCTTGGTGGTAGTGCATGGGTAGGCTTCAGTTTAGAACCTAATTTAGTCTATTGACCTCCACTGTCAAACAGCATGAGAATGCACTTGCTGGAGTCTGGCATCAATCTGCCAGAGAGTCGGTGTAGACTTGATGGGCCAAATGGCCTCTTCTGTACTGTAGGGATTCTATGATTTGAATCAGGAGTACAAATAAAAGATGTGGGCTAAGGGCAGTGAATTTTGGTGGAAGTTCTTTTTTGAAAGCACTTGCTCAATCAAAGGAGATGTTGGTGTCTAATATCTGAGTGAATTGCAAAAGCTGAGTCTTACCCTTACATTTGGCTTGATTTATTATTGTCACATGTATTAGCATACAGTGAAAAGCATTGTTTCTTGCACGCTATACAGACAAAAACATACCGTTCATAGAGAAGGAAACGAGAGGGTGCAGAATGTCGTGTTATAGTCATAGCTGGGGTGTAGAGAAAGATCAACTTAAAGCAAATTAGGTCCATTCAAAAGTCTGACTGCAGCAGGGAAGAAGTTGTTCTTGAGTCGGTTGGTACGTGACCTCAGAATTTTGTATCTTTTTCCCTACGGAAGAAGGTGGAAGAGAGAATGTCCGGGGTGTGTGGGGTCCTTAATTATGCTGGCTGCTTTGCCGAGGCAGCGGGAAGTGTAGACAGAGTTAATGGATGGGAGGCTGGTTTGCGTGATGGATTGAGCTACATTCACGACCTTTTGTAGTTCCATATGTGTAAGAGCCAACTTCTCCAGAATGTAGGAGCTCCACATGGTGTAACTTTCATTTCCCTGTTGCAAAATGCCTTGTTTGAGGTATTGTTAGAGGTGTGGTTGGAATGTAGTACAGGTATATTTATTAGAGATGGATTAGCTGCAGTAAGCATGAGTCAGATATTATGCTGCGTGACTGTTCTAACTTGTTAAAATGCCATGGGTGTTTCTGACTAAATACCTGAAGAGAGAATACGGAATACAGCCAACATAACTGGTTATCCAACATTCTGAAAATATTGTTCAAAATCTTTGCATGTAGAGAAACTAATCAGCTCTGATTTTGGTACAGTGCTCAATTTTTAATGTCATTATACACTTGCAGGTCAATTATAGCACAGTTAGGGGCAGAGTATAGCTCCTTTTA
This sequence comes from Mustelus asterias, assembly GCF_964213995.1. Classification (NCBI taxonomy): domain Eukaryota; kingdom Metazoa; phylum Chordata; class Chondrichthyes; order Carcharhiniformes; family Triakidae; genus Mustelus; species Mustelus asterias. The sequence continues at coordinate 137,480,488 of NC_135807.1, forward strand.
CTCAGTCCCTGAGTCCTTCACATAGAAATCATACTCTATGTTAATTATTCTCTGCTTTTTTTGAGTCAGATTGGCAATTAGTGGCAGTTAACACCAGGAACTAAATTTAAACTACATAACTCATTGGACTGTGCAAACTACTGACTGAGGAGATTTTCATTCCATTGGAATCGAGCAAAGGTCCTAGCGGTCAAAGCTCACTGTGTACAGCAATTCACTGGAGCCCAGGGTATTGTGACTCAATAAGAGGCACCCCAGAAGCTCTGGGCTTAAGTACCACTCCAGGACATGGTTTTGGAACAACATATAGGATTACTAATGCCATTTAGGGAAGGAAATCTGTTGTCCTTATCCAGTCTGGCCTATATGTGATTGCAGATGCACAGCAATATGGCTGACCCTTAACAGCCCTCAAAAATTGCCCAGCAAGCCACTCAGCTGTATTGCAATGGACAATAAATGCTGACCTTGTCAGTTACAGCAAACAGAGAGTAACCATAACTGAGAGTTTTTCTAGTTGGCAGGATATGACAAGTGGTGTACTTTCTACAATTTATATGAATAACTTGGATGAAGGGACTGAAGGTATTGTTGCTAAATTTGCTGACACAAAGATAGGTAGGAAAGTCAATTGTGAAAAGGTTGTAAGGAGGTTACAAAAGGACATAAGTAAGTGAGTGGGCAACATTCTGGCAAATGGAGTATAATGTGGGCAAATTTGAAATGATCCATTCTGCCAGTAAGAATAATAAGCTTTTTATCTAAATGGTGAGAAATTACAGAGTTCAGAGGGATCTGGGTGTTCTAGTGCAAAAGGCTAGTACTCAGATGCAGCACGTAATTAGGAGAGCTAATAGAATGTTATTGTTTGGTATGAGGGGAATTGATTACAAAAGTAGGGAGGTTCTGCTTCATTTGTACAGGGTGTTGGTGAGCTCACATCTGGAGTATTGTCTACAGTATTGGTCTCTTTATTTAAGGAAAGATGTAAATGCATTAAAGTGGTTCAGGGAAGGTTTACTAGACTAGTTCCAGGAATGGGTGGATTGACTTAGGAGGAAAGATTTGAGAGGTTATATTTGCAGACCCGACTTGAGTTTATAAGAGTTAGAGGCGACTTGGTCGAAACCTTTAAGATCCTGAGGTGTATTGGCTGGCTGGATGTGGAGAGGACGTTTCCTTTTATTGGAGAATCTAGAACTAGGGGTCACTGTTTAAAAACAAGGGCCGTTTAAGACAGAGATGAGGAGAATTTTTTCTCTCATAGGATTGTGAATCTCTGGAATTCTCTTCCCTAAAAGGCAGTGGAAGCAGAGTCTTTGAATATTTTTAAGACAGGGCAGATACATTCCTGATTAACAAGGGGTTGAAAGGCAGGAATGTGGGTTGAAGTTACAAACAGATCAACCATGATCTTATTGAAAGGCAGAGCAGGCTTGATGGGCCGAGTGGCCTACTCCTCCTCATTCGCATGTTCGTATGTATCCTGTGAATGAATTTCTTTAAAGGAACAACTTTGTCTCTAGTGCTTTTGAATTTAATGAAATTCTCTCTTTTTTGACCTTTTTAAGAGTTTAAAATTCCAATATCGTGCAGCAGTTACATTGCTATTCCTCAAAACAAATTGCAAGATTGGTCCCATAGTGTCTTGACCTTTTTAACCAACCTAAGTTACTTCAGAAAGAAAAGCGTGGATTTCTGAACTTGCAGCATGTGGGAGAAATCAAACCCCTGTGTGAATCACCTTTTGGCTGTTTTCAGCACATGTTCTGGAAGTTTCATCATAAAAAGATTTACTATAAACCCATTTGATTTCCCTTGATGTAGGTAACATATTGCCTTTATAGCAGAATCTACTGTTAGCTTATTTCTTTTTGTGTCCAAGACAATTTGGTGTCAGGTGTGCTGCTTTTTTTCTTGAAACTTAAATCTTTATTTGGATAAAAGTGAGATTGAAATATTTGATTCAGCTGAAACTTGCAAAAGATGATAAACATTTGGAGAAATAAAATCCAGTGGAAATGCCAATACAAACAGATGAATGGTAGGACACTGTAGCATATTCGAGCAAATTGCCAGTCTTTGAGGGACATGGGGGGAATAACATTTGCATTTCACTGTGACAGGTAATGCTCCTCTACTGTAGGGGTAACTTTTAGGTGTATGTTATGAAGACTATTCCTTGGCAGTATTTGGGAAAACCCCAGTCTTTTGAGCTGTATGCTCCTTAATAACATTCACTTGTTGCTCAGCACCATAAATAGAAGATTTCCGCTTCGTTCCTTTCCATTGTGAACTTATTTTAATCTGTCTTCTGCCTGCCTTATAATGCCTTTCCACTGCCTCATTGAGGCAATCTGTACACAATGCATCATTAAATACTGTGTTTTATACAATATATTTAAGCCAGTAAGCTCATTACCAGCTACATTATGATAATAGTTAACATTTCCAGTAATAAAAACTGAAAATGCTGTAAAATTTCAGCACACCCGGCAACATCCATGGAGAGAGAAATGGAGTTTAACATTTTGAGTTTGTATGACTCCATTTCAGAACCCTGAAGCCTCCTTCAGCTCTGAAGACAGATTTGACAGCATCTCCACAGATGCTGCCAGACCTGCTGAGTTTTTCCAGCATGTTCTGTTTTTAGTTCCAATTTCCAACATCCGCAGTATTTTGCTTTCTAATTAGTCTTCAGACTGATCTCTTCATATACCTCTGTCTTTACTTTGTTCTATCCTATAAAAGGATCCGGTTCTAACGTGTGTTAATGTTTCGAGCATGGACCCTATTTTCCCCCTCTACAGATTCTAACACGTTTGTGTAATTCCAATATTTTCAATTTTCATGCCTGAATATTTTAAAGATGAGCTTAACTAATGCAGTTGTACTCCAATTAAACTAGAATTCAAACTTAAGCCTAATCCATATTCCAAGCTTTATTAACCTTTTTTATGAAAGACTTGCATTTCAATAATGCCTCAGGACTTCTGAGTACTTTACACTTGGGGAAACTCCGCACAGCCAGTGACCCATGTCTGCATGGGTTTGTTCTGGGTGTTCTAGTTTCCTCTCACAGTCCAAAAGGAGTGCTGGTTAGATACATTGGCCATGCTAAATTCTCCCTCAGTGTATCTAAACAGGTGCCAGCATGTAGTGACTAGGGGATTTTCACAGTAACTTCAGTGTTAATATAAGCCTACTTGTGACACTAATAAATAAATTCAACTAAGCTAAACAGCCTATGAGGTATTTTCAAAGTAAAAGATAGGAAAACATGGCAGCCTATTTGCACTCGCAGATCCCACAAACAGCAGTATGATAATCTGTGTTTTAGTGATGTTGGTTGAGGGATAAGTATTGGCCAGAGCACCATGGAGAACTCCCCTGCTCTTTGAATAGTCCGTCTGAGAGTACTTTTATTTCATCAGAAAGACACTGCTGAAATTTATGGTCTACGAGTCTTGCATATTGTTTGAAAGGAGTGTGAATGCCTGTGTAACTGTCCCAGGTCAGTCTCTTGGGGTTGAAGGTGACTTGCTTCCACTCCAGTGTGATGGGTTCTGAGATAACTGATGAATCTAATGATCTAAGACTCTGCAAGATGCAGGTGGTGCTCAAAGGGTCAGGTCGATGAGTTGTTTGGAGCTTTATGAACTTTCTCTGATGCCCTGACTTCACCTCTACATGTACCCAATGAAGTGTCTCAATCTGTTCAGTATCTTCACAAAAGAACTTTCTCCATTTTGGTTGGTCACAGGTTAGGGACTTTCATGAGTTGATGGAAATGTTTGACCTCTTCAGGGATGCTTTGAGGACATTCCTAAAGTGTTTCCGCAGTCCTCCTGGGAGTCTCCTGCCATGACTGGGTTGCTGAGGGAGTCTGGTGTCAGGTGTATACATGTGTATGAATTATATAATGGTAGAACTTTGATCAGTGTGTTAAAAAGAGTAGCAAAAAAGGTTACGATGATACCTGAAGAGTTTCTGTACAGACAGAGGCCAGGAGCCTGAAGCCTCCATTGTTGGCTAAATACTCTGAGAAAGGACTTGGTTTTTTAGCTTCGTATGAAGGTTTAGCTCCCTTAGCTTATACAAGTATCAAGTTATTTTTTGCACTCAGGTTGGAGATAAGGGGAGTAATTTTAACCTCATCAGCGCTGTGGGAAGCAACTGAATTGGCAGCCTCATTAAAACATATAAAATTCTTAAGGGGCATGGCAGGGTAGATGCAGGGAAGATGATTTCCTTGATTGGCAAGTTTAGAACTAGGGATCACAGACTCAGAATAAGGGGTGTAGGATTGAGTTAAGGAGATATTTCTTAAAGATTGCAAACCCTTGGAATTTCTACCCCAGTGAAGGGGTTAAAAATCATTGAGTGCATCAAAGTTCCTGGGAAGCTGCAGGACAGCAACTTACAGCTGTGAAAACAACAGAGAGGGACTCTGCTACTGCAAGGGTGCTATATATCCATAAATCACAGCTTTCAGACATTCAAGGACATGCCTTGTTCATGATCAGATATTGAAATTAGGCAAATGTAGAGTTGCTATAATTAGTTAAATAGTACTATGGGAAACAAATGAAGTAATCGGAACTACTAGTTGTGTTTGGCTATTGTTTGCCCTCGAATAAGTGTACAATTTCAATTGGTGTATATAAATCACTTGTAACTGAACCTGAGGTATAATTGCTGTTGTATTCCTTTGTTCTGGGAGTCTGTATGCCATGTCTGGAAACAGGTTCCCCTGCTATAGCTTGAATAAAGGCTGATTTAAACTTTGAAAATCTTTGCCTGGTCTCTTGGTGGGGGAGGAGGTGGGTGAAGAAGCTGGATAGCTAGTGAAGTTCCCTAGCACCCAGAGAGCTTTGAATGTTGAATTGATGAGAGTATATTGAAGACTGAGAGCAATAGATTTTGGAACTGTTAAAGAAATTGAGGGATTATGGGGATAGTGGGGAAGGTAGATTTGAGGTAGATGAGCAGTCATGGTCTTATTGGCGGAAAGGGTTTGAAGGGCTACTCCTGTTCCTAGTTCTCATGCTCTTGAGTTTTACACCCTGCTGATTTTGCTTTCCATTGAATTCAGTAGGAAATAAAACCAGTTGAGGGATGGAAATGGTGGCAAGTGCAGATGTAAAATGGGAAGCTGATCCAATCCTGTCAGTTTCCAGCTGGGCGGGTCAAGATAACATTGTTCCAATGTCTCCGATGAATAGAAAGGTATCCCTTGTGTAGGGCTTTGTACCTTTGCAATGTTCTGAAATTCTTTTCATCTAAAGCAATATTTTTGAAGTGTGGCTACTGTTGTTCCCTTGATCACTGTGGCAGCCAATTTATGGAGGAATGTTGGCCAGGACACTCTGGCATTTTTTGTGTCCACCCAAACCGCCAGATGGAGTTTAACACCTCACTTGAGACGGCACCTTCAGCAGTACGACACTCCCTCAGCACCAACGTGTCAGCTGAAATTGCATGTTCTGGTCAATAGTAAGGATTCAACCCACAACTTTTTAACTGGGAAGTGGGAATGCTATTTAACTGAGCCAGGCTTGCAGCTTCTGAAATGAGTAATTAGTAGCAGATAAGTTTTAACTGCTTCTAATACCAAAAGCGTCTGCATTGAAGAAGGGATGTCTTTACCAGTTAGGATAACATTACTGCCTATTTAAGCTGACAGTCTGATTTTAAGAGATTTCTTCTCCACTTATTTTGCAGGGATAAGCAGCTTAAGTATATAGCTGATCCCAGTGCTTTTGGTAAAACGTTAAATGTTATAGAATATTAGAGGGATTTTAGTTGGTTGCGTATATCAATACTGAGGCAGTATCGGTGTCAAATAGATGTTTTATTTGGGTTTCCTGTGAATAACATGACATCTGCTCTAATTAAATCTTGGTACCTATATATCTATTGTTTTTTTTTCTTTCAAAGCCATCACTCAAGTACCTTACTTTAGACATCACACCTCGATATCGAAAGTCCTCTGGGTAAAATTTAATGATTGACTGTCTGAAATGAGTAAATGTCTATGAAGTTACCAATTGAATAACTGATTCACTACATGTGAATGATTCAAAAAATAAAGTACCAGTGGGCACAAGTGATCAGCAGAAAATGGAGCAGTTGAAATCTGTTTTTCAAAACTACCATTCATGAATTGGCAAGTGCCGTAAAACTGTTTTAATTTTTTCATCCAATCTTAGGTGGCTCCTGATCATTTTGTGCTCAGTGGTGTATGCATTTCAACGTTTGGGTGGCACAAGGCATGGAGGGATTTGATGATGAGGATCAGGCTTTTAAAATCAATACTGTTGTGCTAGCTAAGATCATATGTGATGGGTGAGTGGAGCTTAGTCATTACATACTCGCTCCCTCACCACAACACCGCACCCCCAATAATACATTCCACTATTCACAAAACATTTGTCACCATGCCAACGACATGAAAGATTTTAAGTGTGCAGTAAACACCATTCAAGGTAACCTTAACACTCATACACTCATTGTCTGCCTGTGGTTAGCCACAATGTTAGAAATTCAGGGAAGCTAGATGGGCCTGATTGCATGAGGACCTCAGTGTCCTGAAGGTTGTAATGTCAAGTCCCATCATTTTCACTCGCCTATTCCATTATTTGAGGCAATCTAGTTATCTAAAGATTCTGCAACTTGGAATGAGTGGCATTAGGTGGATCTATGTCCATAACATTCTGAAATGTACAGTTTCTGGGTGCATTAATATGGCTTTTTTCACCCAGGGCATTTGCTGATGGGTCGCATCCAGCCATTCTTGAAAACAGGCTGAATGTTCTACAGCATTGTGATGGATCTTGATAATTCCTTGTTCTTGCAAGTGAGGGAAGGTTGAACTGCACATTCCTTTATACAGTTATTGCATTCTGTCTATGCAATCCCTTCATTTCCTTCATCTGGAAATTATAGGAGAGTAATGATTATATGTGAATACCACCAATCGCCTCAGTGAATTGCAACACTAATCGACGAGAGAGAATTAGATAACTTGAACCTTGAAATCAGAGCCTGCGAGGGAGCTAACTAGCATAGGCAGTGGTCCAAATTCTTGTACTGTATCCATGTATGTGGCTTGAACTATCATGAAGTATTGGTGTTTCTGGATTTACCACTATTGGGAGAGCTTCGTTTCTGAACTAATTTGTCTCTGTCATGACATTTAAACACACCTCTGTCATAAACACGAATTTCTATTCTCAGTTAGGAACAATGATGATTACTGTTAAAGCAACTTCACAACCTTTGCAATTAGGATGATATAATACTGAACTGTATCAAAACAAATATTACACAAATTAAATGAATTTTTAATTTTGACAAAACATCTGTCAGAACTTATTGTCTAAATGTAGATTTATAGTTTTACATCATGCAGACTATTCTAGTTTTTTTGATGAAATAACAATGTACAGGGGTTTTTATGATGTATTCTTTCACGGGATGTGGGTTGTCACTGGCAAGGCCAGCATTTGTTGCCCATCCCATATTGTCCTTGAACTGAGTGGATGGTATTACATCTTTTCAGAAGGCAGTTAAAACTCGGCCACATCCCCATGTGAACTCGAAGGCCAGACTAGGCAAGGACATAGTGAACCAGATGGGTTTTCATAATAATCGATGATAATTCCACATTACTGATATGAGCTTTCAAATCCAGATTTATTTATTTCCATTAGCTGCTGTGGTGGGATTTGAACCCGAGTCTCTGGATTACTAGTCCAGTGACATTACAAGTATGCCACTGTCTCCCCATGTTGTACTCCATGGGTAATACAGTTTTTGTGTACATGGACTTCCAAAAGGCATTTTATAAAAAGTGCCACATAACAGGCTTTTTAACAAAATTAAAACCTTTGGAATAAAAGGGACTGCAGCAGTGTGAATGCAACTTGGCTGCACGACAGGAAAGAGAATAGTGGGAAACGGCTGTTTGTTTGCACTGGAGAAAGATATGCAGTTGGGTTTTCTAGGAGTCAGTGTTAGAACTGCTTTTCATGATAGATATTAATAACCTAGACTTGAGTGTGCAGGGCATAATTCAAATTAGCATATGATGCAAAAATTGGAAGTGTTGTGAACTGAGGCTGACAGTGATAGACCAAGAAGACATAAGCAGGCTGGTGGAATGGGCGGGCAGATGGCAGATAAAATTAAATTCAGAGTAGTGTACTTTGATAGGAAGAACCAGAACAAGCAATATAAAATAAAGGCAACCATTCTAAGGAGGAGAGACACCTGAGATTAACTGTACGCAAATCATTGAATGCAGCTGGGCAAGTTGAGAAAGTGGTTCAACAAACATTCAGGATCCTGGCCCTTATACATAGAGGCATAATTGGATTGCAAAAGCCCAAGAGGTAATGATGAGCCTTTATAAAACATTAGTTTGGTCTCAAATGGAGTATTCTGTCCAATTCGAGTCACCACGCTTTAGGAAGCTTTAGAGAGCTTGCATAAAACATTTACACAAATGATTCCCAGAGTGAAAGACTTGAACTACACAGATTGTCAAACTGAGATTGTTCTGCTTAGAAAGGAGAAGAGTGAGAGAAGGCTTGATTGTGGTGTACAAAATCATGAGGGATTTAAACAGAGCAGATAGGGAAGACCTGTCCTGATTGGCGGAAAGGTTGAGGTCCAGGGGGCACTGATGTAAGGTGATTGGTGAAATAACACCGACATGCAGCAAAGCCTTTTAACAGTCTGTCTGGTGGAGGCAGATTCCATCATGGCTTTCAAAAAGGAATTGGATAAGCGACTGAAGAAATGAAATTTACAGTGCTACAGGGATAGATGGTGGGGAGAGGGACTAACCTGGGTTACTCTTGCAGAGAGTTGGCACAGATACGATATGCTAAATGGTTTCTTTCGGTGCTGTGACGATTGTATAATTCCGTTTTAAGGATTTCCCCCCCTGCCTCTTTTTTTCCAGATATCTGGAGCCTGGGAGTCATACTTTTCATGTTGGTTTGTGGTCAACCTCCATTTCAAGAGGCAAATGACAGTGAGACGCTGACCATGATCATGGACTGCAGATATACAGTACCATCCCGTGTCTCCAAAGAATGCAAGGAGTAAGTGGAAACAACATTCCTCTCAACTTAATGTTTTCATATTAACTGCTTCTGTGAGGTCTTTAATATTCCTAAGTGATGTAAATGTATTTAACAAGATTCTGTATTTGGAACAGTTGTACTGTACATATAAGGTATGTGTAAGCTGCGTGGAAATTCAAATCTTTTATGGTAAAATAAGATGGCATGATGCCAAATAGGAATGATTCATGGAATCCTTTAAACATTATGCTCTACTTGCACAAAGGACCTTGGACTCTCAGACAAGCTTGGACTAGATCTATCCATTTTATGTAGAATATCCAAAGTGGGCAGCTGTTCTGAAGATGGGCTGGTGGATAATTTAAAGATGTCTGGAGTGAAGATTTGAGAGATGATTTCCACATTCTGCATATAGATCACTGCTCTCATCCTTCCTCGTAGTTCCCTTTTTTTTTTACCTGATTCCCAGCACTAGCAAGAGCAACTTCAAATCAAATGATTTGGCTCAAGGGCAATGTTTATTTTGTCAGTGGTGAGTGTAACGTTAGAATATCAGTACGAATAGCCAGCCATCCACATTAGGAGAGGAGCAGGTGGAAAGGGAAACAGGTATTTTAAACAAAGACCAAATTGTGTGCTAAGCAAAATGTTCAAGGTTTAAATTGGTAAATGAGTAAATAGGGAATTATTAATTTTTGCTATTATCTAAATAGTTACTAAATTGAAGCATGCAATATCTTTTGAAAGCATAAGTAATATTTGATATAATTGTCACATGTATTAGCATACAGTGAAAAGTATTGTTTCTTGCACACTATACAGACAAAGCATACCATTCATAGAGAAGGAAAGGAGAGGGTGCAGAATGTAGTGTTACTGTCATAGCTAGGGTGTAGAGAAAGATCAACTTAATGCAAGGCAAGTCCATTCAGAAGTCTGATGGCAGCAGGGAAGAAGTTGTTCTCGAGTCGGTTGGTACGTAACCTCAGACTTTTGTATCTTTTTCCCGATGGAAGAAGGTGGAAGAGAGAATGTCCGGGGTGCGTGGGGTCCTTAATTATGCTGCCTGCTTTGCCGAGGCAGCAGAAAGTGTAGACAGTCAATGGATGGGAGGCTGGTTTGCATGATGGATTGGGCTACATTCACGATCTTTTGTAGTTTCTTGCGGTCTTGGGCAGAGCAGGAGCCATACCAAGCTGTGATACAACCAGAAAGAATGCTTTCTATGGTGCACCTGTGAAAGTTGGTGAGAGTCGTAGCTGACATGGAAAATTTCCTTAGTTTTCTGGGAAAGTAGAGCCATTGGTGGGCTTTTTAACTATAGTGTCTTTTTGTGGACATTGAGGGAAAGATTATTGTCGCTGCACCAGTTTATGTTTATGGGGCCAGATTCTCCAACCTCGTGGCATTCTCCGTTCCCACTGCAGTGACCGAAAATTTGGCTGAACACCAATTTTCCATCCAGCTGGCAACTGCGGCTGGGCATTAACGGCCGAAGAATTCTGGCCAAGATTGTACCAATGTGTTTTATTGTGCCAGCTTTTCATCTGTTCACTACACTCTAAATGATAACAGGAAAATAAGAAGTTTCAACACTGTCTTGTCACAGAGGAGTCTCTTCGCGTTAATGCATTTTTAAAAGTGGCCTTTTATATGAAAGAAATATTTACTTTTGTCCTCATCAGAATCGATTTTGTATGAAAATTCCATTTTTAATGTTTGAAAATTTAGTATTTTCTGTTCCATGATGTTCCTGTGTTATTCTGCACAACAGTAGCATATCACGGTTACCATTTAAAAACACTTATTATACTTTTTGTTCCACTGATCCATCAAGTTTAATTTTACTAACTAGGTTTGGTCTGTCTTGTGTTAATTCCACAAAGGGGGTTTTCCTGAGCATTTCTCACCGGTCCAACTACTGTGCTGCTTAATGTTTGGGTATTTCCATTCTGTCATTTAAGTCATTGAAGGCAACATTTTAAAACTGTTTAATTGTATGACTTTCCAACAGTCTTATTAATCGGATGCTGCAGAGGGATCCAAAGCGAAGAGCCTCATTGGAAGAGATTGAGGACCACCCCTGGCTACTAGGGATTGACCCCTCACCTGCAACCAAGTGCAACATCCCACTTGTCTCTTACAAGAACCTTTCTGAGGAGGAGCACAATGGCATTATCCAGCGTATGGTGCTTGGTGAAATAGCAGACCGAGAAACCATTATTGAGTAAGTGTAGAGAAAGCCTGGTGAACAAAACACAAGTCTGTATCAATGCTTGCTTTGTTTTTTTGAGGGTATCGCGGACACATCATTTACAATACTTACACTGTCTAATTTCTGGCATTGATGGGTTTAACCCAATTTCAGTTTCTGAGCTGTGTATTTTTTCCGAAAACAACCTGTTCAAAAAGACTTGGATTAAAGGCTACTGAGATGCAGCTGCAACAAAAATGTACTTAAATGGAGTATATTACAATGTTCTTTGAGATGCATGTCATTGTGGGAGAGCAGATTAAAAATTATACCATTATGAACTTTATTTACCAGTATTCACAACTGAATAGAGATGAGAAAATAGAACTAGAGTGCAATATAGAGTCAGAGAAATCTAATCAGTGGACAGGAAACATCACCAACCTTTGAAAACTGATCAACTTTCACATCTACAGTTTAAAAAGTTGTTGGCCTTCATTAAATATCCTTTACTGATTTTTCAATTCACTGCATATTTCTGAAAAGCTGACCTAATTAATTAATCAGCTTATCCATGACTGAGATGAGGAGGGCAAATTAGTTTGTCAAGGTATCTGTTGCTCTCCCACTTACCCAAAAGTAGGAGTTGGTTTTATTTCAAATGCAACGGTTGCAAGAAAATAAATAAATGTAAAATAATGGAAGTGTGTAATATTTCTCTCGTGACGTGATGTGGGAGTTCCTAGCAGTTTTATAATAGTAGGTGGATACTGTATATTACACTATAGCATTATTCTGCTGCAATAACGCTGTTCGTTGAAGGTGGAAGTCATAATGAAGAAGCCTTTTGGCAACAGTGATTATAACATGATAGAATTTCACATTCAGTTTGCACCAACACTCTACAAGATCACCTTACCCTTTTGTAAATGTATCTGTCAGAAACAATGTGCACCAAGTGTTTATTATAAACAAATAGTTTTCTAAATGACTATTAAAAGGTTTTTTTTCTTGCTGCTTGCTTTATTTTCTAAGGGCCCTGGAAAGTAACAAGTACAATCATATCACTGCCACTTACTTTTTGCTGGCTGAGAGGATCTTGAAGGAAAAACAGGAAAAAGAAGTCAGGAACCGATCTCCCAGTCCAAGCCATATCAAAGCTCAGTTCAGGTAAGGACAAGCAGAAATGTAAAATGATGATTAACGTGTAAAGTCAACAAGTCCGGACACACCCCTTCAAACAGAAATGTATTGATTTTTAGCTCTAATAACATGTGCCACTCATGTTAGAACTAAGAACAGTATAGCACAGGAACAGGCCCTTCGGCCCACCAAGTCTGTTCTGATACAGATGCCTCTCTAATCTAATATTTTCTTGTCTCTACATGGTCCATATCCCTCTATTCCCTGCCTATTTATGTATCTATCCAGATGCCTCTTGAACGTTGTTATAGAATCTGCTTCTACCACCACCTCCGGCAGTGCGTTCCAGGCATTCACCACCCGCTGTGTGGAAAAACTTGCCCCTTATGTCTCTTTTAAACACCCTGCTCCTCACTTTCAACCTATGTCCCTGAGTAATTGACCCTTTGACCCTGGGAAAAAGACTGACCATCCACTCTATCCAAGCCTGTCATAAGCTTGTAAACCTCTATCGGGTCCCCCTCATCCTCCAACACTCCAATGAAAACAATTCAGGTTTGTTCAACCTTTCTTCATAGTCCATATCCTCCAAACCAAGCAACATCCTGGTAAATCTTTCATAGAACAGTACAGCACAGAACAGGCCCTTCGGCCCAGGATGTTGTGCCGAGCTTTATCTGAAACCAAGATCAAGCTATCCCACTCCCTATCATCCTGGTGTGCTCCATGTGCCTATCCAATAACTGCTTAAATGTTCCTGAAGTGTCTGACTCCACTATCACTGCTGGCAGTCCGTTCCACACCCCAACCACTCTCTGCGTAAAGAACCTACCTCTGATATCCTTCCTGTATCTCCCACCATGAACCCTATAGTTATGCCCCCTTGTAATAGCTCCATCCACCCGAGGAAATAGTCTTTGAACGTTCACTCTATCTATCCCCTTCATCATTTTATAAACCTCTATTAAGTCTCCCCTCAGCCTCCTCCGCTCCAGAGAGAACAGCCCTAGCTCCCTCAACCTTTCCTCATAAGACCTACCCTCCAAACCAGGCAGCATCCTGGTAAATCTCCTCTGCACGCTTTCCAGCGCTTCCACATCCTTCTTATAGTGAGGTGACCAGAATTGCACACAATATTCCAAATGTGGTCTCACCAAGGTCCTGTACAGTTGCAGCATAACCCCACGGCTCTTAAACTCCAACCCCCTGTTAATAAAAGCACCCTTTCCGATGCATCAACATCCTTCTGTAGTGAGACGATTACAATTGTACACAATACTCCAAACGCGGTCTAACCAAACTCTTCTACAGCTGCAACATGATTTTCCAATTCCTATACTCAATGCCTGACTGATAAAGGCCAACATGCCATACATCTTCTGACCCCTTGTCCACCTGAGTTGCCACCTTCACGGAATTGTGGATCTGCACGCCAAGATCCCTCTGTATGCTAGTATTTCTAAGGGTTCTTTTTCTAAGTTGCTGGACCTGCCATTCTCGCAGGGTTGCCGGAGCCAATTTTATACCTAGTTTGTCAACAAGGAAGGAATTGACATGGTGAAATCCCACATGCGCAAACACATGCGCGCGCACACAAACTTCTGCAGTGTTGCAATAATCAGTTATCCCAGTTCAGCACCAGGTTGTATTTGGTGTGTTTTATTGAAGGTATTTAATGGAAATGTGCGTGTGGTGAGCAGAATATTCTACATATTTATCTTGTACAATGTTAATCTTTTGATAGAATACTCTCTTACTGACCCGCAATGTGTGGATAATGAATTCCCTTCGAGGGTGTTGGCAGTCTTGGTAAAACCACCCCCTCAGCTACCCTTGTGGTATGCTTGGTAGCCTGTCCTAAAGTAGTCACAAAACCTGGGACTGATCAGATGGACTGTGGGTGGTCTATATTCCTGTATATGATGCCTTTAATTCTAGGGGACCTGAAAGTTGCACAGAGATGTTTGGAACAGCTTTTACATATTTCTGGGCTTAGTTTAGTGTAAGAAGCTTTTTTGTAAGAACTAAAGATACTTTTTTACTGTAAGGTCACAGGATTCACAAGGAAAGACAGTTTGAGTAATCGGTTTTCACCTGAGGAATTATTTTCTCCTTGGGTTATCTCTCTGCTTTTAGAGTCATGAGTGACCTGCTCTACTAATCCACTTTCCTGCCAATACAGGTATCTGCTATTTAAACGATTTGTAGAAATAGCCAGGGTATAACGCGAAACCCTTGCTTTAATAGTTTTTTTTTAAGCTACTTGGAGCTGGATATTTCTCATGGGGAGGGTTGTACTCAGTCACAGGTAGGTGGTGTGTGAGCCTGGGTGCTGCACAGGACCTGTGCTTTCCCCAGAGTCACATTAGCAGGTGTCTAAAACAGAGACTGGTCCTTTTAATTGAAACGTGATGATGGCACATGTTTGAGTGCACCGAACACAGTGTGATGGACAGTGATGTGTTATTGAATTGTGCAGAATAAGATTTGCAGGCAAAGCCACAAATCATCTTGTTTTTAAGCATTGAATGACTAAATAACACCATTGCCAATTGATGCCAAAGAAAGAGTGGAGAACCATAGTGCTAAAGCCTTGATGCCAGATGCTTGCATCTTGTCTAAGAGTTTCCCAAAGTCTTGATCTGCTGGCCTGTGTTAAAACTGTCTTCGAGTGGACAGTCTGCATTAGAGGTTTCGCCATCAAATTTTATATTCCATGGTTATACAAATGGAAGCTAATGTATGTTAGAGTGAAATAAAGAAATGGAAAAGGGAAATCTGGAATTGAGCATTCTGTGTGAGTGCAGAGGGGTTTGAGGCTGGACATTTATGACAACACCTCAGGTCAGTTAGGCTATAAAAGAGGAAAAACGGATGGAATTCTAGTTTTTAATCACAACAGATTTGAGACCTAATGGATAATGTTAAATAAATGTTAATAAATAAAACCTCTAAAACCAGTGAGTGTGGTCTGTCTTCAGACTGGGCAAGAGCTTGATACATTTTTGTTTATCTCTCCCTCCCTGCCTTATACCAGTTCATGAAGTGACCTGCACGCTAGTCACCTAGTTAGGGCAACAGCTAGTTACCTATAATTAAATCAGCAATTTGAATCACAATATTTGACCAGCTTCATCTGTAATCACCGCAACAGATCAAGTTACGATTTAAATGATTTTCTCATAATTGAGTAAGTTAGTCAGTCCCACCATTCAGCATCCAGTACCACCACCAAAAGGCAATGGTTATTAGGTGAAGTGCTGAACGATTTAAATGCTCTGGCTGGGGCAGTAAAGATCCATCAGCCCACAGGACCTGTCTGAACATGAAACACTTGGTTAACCTTCTGGAAGAGCAGTTGAAGTGATCCACAATCTCGGCTCTATTACAATGGGGATACATCTGCACTAATTGAGGTGTCTGTATTGATTCTCTCTCGAAATTCAGGAGTTGAAGACGATTCCTTTAGCAGAGTGGATTTACTTGTATTGTTCTGTCCATTGTTTGGAAGGATTCTTTCTTAACAAGTCCTTCAACATCACAACCAGTTTATGCTAAGGCTTTGAGGAGGCAGGATTAGCTTGAATGTCTAAAGTTAAACATGTTATTCTGTATTATTAACTTCCTGAAATGTAAATCCAAATTTAACTTCAAGATCATAAAAGTCTGGAAGAAAATGAACAAAATGGGTGACTTAAAGCTTTTTGTTTTCTCTTTTTACCCCCTCTTTTGTTTGTATCTAGGCAGTCTTGGCCGACAAAAATTGATGTGCCCAAAGATATTGAAGACATCACAGCATCACCCATTATCCATCCAGTGTCTATTCCTGTTGTCTGTTCACCAGCCCGCACTGCAGAGTCCATTATTAATGGGCACCGAATGAAATCTGGTGAGCCTGCAAAGAAGGAAGAGACATCGACTGTTGGGTCGGCTGGAAAGCCGGGTGCAAGCAATAGGACATGTCTGTTCAGGGTGGAGGAGGATGAGGAGGACGATGAAGATGACAAAAAAGCAATTCCTCTTCCCACACAAGTAGTTTTGCGACGTAAACCTTCTATAACAAACCGGCTAACGACCAGAAAGAGTGCTCCTGTCCTCAATCAGATCTTTGAGGAGGGTGAGTCAGACGATGACTTTGACATGGATGAAAACCTGCCTCCCAAACTCAGTCGGCTAAAGATGAACATAGCTTCTCCGAGCACGGTGCACAAACGATACCACAAACGGAAAAGTCAAGGCCGAGGCTCAAGCTGCAGCAGTTCTGAAACCAGTGATGACGATTCAGAAAGTCGCAGACTTCTGGACAAAGATGGCGGATTCACTTACTCCTGGCATCGTCGTGACAGTGGTGAGGGGCCTCCGGGAAGTGGAGGAGATGGGAGTGGGCAGGGCAAACCAAGTGATGGAAACGCTGGCCTTGACAAGAGCAGCCCAAGTGATGATAACAAAGGCGGGAGCAGCCCTTCGAACGACTCCGGTGGGAGCACCAACAACACGGGAACAACAACCCGCAGCTGTACAACCCAGGGATACTCTTCGCAGTCATCCA
Organism: Mustelus asterias; assembly: GCF_964213995.1. NCBI lineage: Eukaryota > Metazoa > Chordata > Chondrichthyes > Carcharhiniformes > Triakidae > Mustelus > Mustelus asterias. The sequence goes on from NC_135807.1 coordinate 137,497,469, forward strand.
GAGTTGCCGAGGAGCTGATGGAGAGCCTGGAGCTGATGGAGAGCCTGAAGCTGATGAGCCTGTGCCTGGGGTCACAATTACACAGTGGCAGTGGTAGCAGATATATCATTGAGCCGACTTCAGCAATCCGAATACATGAGAAATCAGCCTGGAAAATGTGCATCGCCTCCACCAATATAATGGAGCGAGCCTCCCCTTCCTGCTGCAGGAAGTCTTATTCTGACCAAGTAGCTGACCTTCTGAATGAGCTTGAAATGTCAAAAGAGAACAACATGAACTTGAAGAATAATGTTCTACAGCTACCTCTCTGCGAGAAAATGATTTCTGTGAACATTCAGCGGAACTCCAAGGATGAGTTGCTGTGTACCTCCAGTCAGACTGGCTGCTGTCAAGTTATTTAATAGTTTCAGCCTATTCTGACTGTTGTCCTTGCTGGTTACAGTTTGTGACTTGACTTAGCACAGTGAAATATCTTTTTTTTTCAGTCTTGAGCTTTTAAATGGGCTTTGAGAGTTATTTATTGCTGTTTTGCATTTGTTTGTTCAGTATCTTGACAATGCATGGTCTTTGTGCATGCTGCTTGCTACTACTTTTAATTTCCCAACAAGAAAAACAGAAGCTGGGCAGAATTTTAATATCTGTATTAACTTGAGGTTTAACATCAACCCGTCTGTGCGGTGTTAATGGAGCTAAATGCAGTTTAAGTAAATGGAGCACTTTGTAGCTCTAAATGTAGCACTTAAGGGAGAATACACAAATGTATATTGTTTTGAACCATCTGATCAAAGAACACGGGTCACATGGCATACTCCACAGAAAAGAACCAAAGCAATAACAGAAACATTGCAGCTCCTGAAGTATTCTATATTCCAAGGGTGAATGGCTGTCTGCAGAGCAGTCACACTGGAGAGTCTTAACTGCAGTGAGCCCACATCAGTACCAGTTAGTCCGCGTTGACTTAAACTCAGGATAAGGCAAACTTGAGCAGGAATTTTAAGGTGCTATAAATGGACAGAGATGGTGGGAAGTAACTCTGCCGGTGCTCGTGCTGACCCTTAATGGAGAAAGCACTGCAGCCGGGCGAGCCTGTCTGTCTGTTTATGCTTACTTACATCTGCTTATTGTCAGTTCAGTGGGGTAAGCCATGTGCTCCAGTGACTGGAATATATATGAAGCAAAGTTGTGTTGTCTCTTGCAGGCCAATAAGATGTAATTTTTTTGGAAAGACAAGTGTCAGTGTAGCTGTGACTTTTTTAAAAAATGTGAATTACTTGCTGCTTATGTGTTGCAGTGTACGGTTTGAAATGCCTCCCACCCCTTTCCTGGCGTGGAAGGGGATGAACTATAGATTCCTGCAGATTAACATTTCAAGGCCTCAGACACACATTTGTGACCAGTAGGAGGGATGGTCAGTGTTGGTGGAACCTGAATAGATAATGATCTGTGATCAAAACCTCAGTCACTTTCAGCAATCATCCATATATCTGTTGAACTTAGTGGAGAGAAGTTTTTAAAACAAAATCAGATGGGCTTCAATCTGTAATGGGTATTGTGTTTATGCTCTTCAGGGTTGTTAACCTATATCACAGACTATGGAAACCTCTATCACAAATGTAGATCTGTAGACCCTGAGGAAATCATCTAGTGATGGAAGTACGTTCCAAACCAAACACTACCTGGGAAATGGGGTGGGTTAGTCATTTAACACAATATAGGCATTCCAGTTTTTAATAACCTGATTTTAATTGTGGAAAAATATATATAGTGAAGGGAATTCGCAGCAATTGTGTAGTTGCAGCTAAGTTTTTGAATTATTGTAAATAGTTTTGTTTATACAGTATTTTATGTACAGCCTTGTGATGGCACCTTTTAGAACTCTCCTACCCTGTGTATTTGTATAAGAAGTGTAAATATTCGTGTATACATGGTACTGAGGGTAACAACAGTGACTATGTACAGCTGTCGGTTCGTAATAGATTAATGTAGGTGGAAACACCCCATGTTAAACTTTGTCTGTGTTCTGGATGGAGTTGTCCCAAGTAAATGATTGTGCATGTGTTGTATGTTGTGGTGCATCCTTTGGTGCAAAGAACAGAGAGTAACCACTACTTATGAATGTTATTGGACCAAATAATGTAATAGTCTGAAAATGTGGCATCCCATGCTCCAACCTGTCTTCAAATTAGTATATTTACAACTGAATTAAATAGTGTGGCTGACTTATCAATCAGTTGTTTCTTTCAAACTATGAGCATGTGAACTTTTATTTGGGTATGAAGAGAGTCTAATCTTGGTTGACCTTTGCACATGTATACATGCTGCTTGTGCCTCTTTGAGTTAACTTGTTCCCTATCTCAAGAACACATCACTGACTGGCACAAAAGTTGTTTTGGTGACACCAGCAACATACTGCAGGGAAATTCTAGAATTGCTGCACAGGTCTGAGGCAAATGTGTGGCCAGCTTGAAAGCTTTGGAGAAAACATCAGCACATGAGGTATTTTATTCCCAATAATATTTATTCCAGAAGAGACAATTCTCCAGAATTACCTGTTTTAGAAGCATTTGCTGCATCGCTTTCACTTATATGGAAAGGTGTCATAGGAAAGGGAGAGGGTATTTCATGATGACTGAAACATAACAGGGTGTTGTGGAGGGAACAGTCCCTCTGGAATGCTGAAAGGGGCAGGAAACAATGTGTTTGGTGGTGGCATCACAGTGGAGATGGTAAAAATGGCAGTGTGTGATCCATTAGAGAGTGGTGTGGTAGGATTGCCTTAGCCCTCAGCTTCTATCATTTTGATTTGGGTATATGGATAAGGATGTTTTGCTGCAATTGTATGGGAGCTTGGTGAGGCCACAGCATTTTTGCATGTATGCAGTTTTGGTGTCCTTATGAGGAAGGATGCCCTTGCTATAGAGGGAGTACAGCGCAAGTTTATCAGGTCTGTCATATGAGGAGAGACTAAGTCGGTTAGGATTATATTCACTGAAGTTTAGAGTGAGAGAATTTTATAAGTTCCTATGAGATCCCGAAAGAATGTTCCCATTGGTGGGGGAGTCCAGAACTAAGAGTCATAGTTTGAGGATAAGGGGTAAACCTTTCAACACTGAGGAGGAATTTCTTTACCCAGAGGATGGTGAATGTGTAGAATTCACTACCACAGAATGTAGTTGAGACCAAAACATTGTCTGATTCCAAGAAGAAATTAGATAAAGCTGTAGGGGCTAAAGGGATATGGGGAGGAATCAAGACATTGAATTTGCTGATCAGCCATGATCAAAGTGAATGGCAGAGCAGACTTGAAGGGGTGAATGGCCTCCTCCTGCTTCTTGTTTCTATCATGGCTCTGGGAGTGAGTGGAAATGGGTGAGAGTGCAAATACATAGAACAGGCATGGTGGAGGACCCTGTCACCACAGCAGGGGGAATCTTTGGTCAAGGAAAAGGATTGACATATCAGAAGTGCTAGTGTGGAAGGTTGTATCACCTGAAAAGATGTGGTGGAAAAAGAAACTCAGAATCAAATGGGTTCCTTCCAGGGGTCAGGGGCAAGATAGCTGAGAGTCAGTTTTATGGTGAATATTGGTTGATAGGCTATTGTCAGAAATGGAGATAGAAAGGGAAGAGTTGGAGATGGACAATATGAAGTGAAAGAAGAGTGGGAATTGGAAGCAAAGTTAATATTTTCCAGTTTGGGGTAAGAGCAGGAAGTGGTGCAAAGCCCCAAAAAGGGCAGGCATAACTTGAAGCCATGCAGGCTCCCATAGCAACACCTTTTATTTGGAAGAAGAGAATGGAGTAGAAGGAAAAGCTGTTCAGAGGGAGAACAAATTCAGTCAGATGGAATGGTGAACGTGGACTAGTTGGACCTATGTTCAAGGAAGATTGAAGAGCTGCAAGGCTCTCATAGGGGATGCACATGTTAAGGGATTGATGGCTGTGGTGAAAATTAGAAGCTTAAAGCCAGGAAGCTGTTAAAATGACAGAGGTGGGAAGACACTGGACAGAAAACAGTTCAGCAGAGCTGTAACAATGGGAGTACCGGGCATTCCCGTTTGTGCATGTTGGGAAGGAGGTAGCTGTGGACTGCTGGCTGTTGGAGGATGATGCGATTACAGACAATAGAGAGAAATCTCCAAATGGAAAATGACAGTCCCGGAAACAATGGAATGATGATTGGTGGTGGGTTCACAGTCCAGTGGAAGGAAGTGTTGGGGGAATTGGCATTCAGCCTCTATGGGGTAGAGGCCAGTATTTCAGACATCACCCCTGACAGCCAGTTTAATGACAATACTTCATCCCACCTTTTCCTTCAGTTATTTTATGTATCTTTGCATCAGTCACTCTGTATGGTAGCGAGTTCCACATTCTCAGCACTCTCTGGGTAAAGACATTTCTCCTGCATTCTATTTGATTTATAAGTGACTATCTTATATTTATATCCCCAAGTTTTGAACTTTCCCACAAGTGGAAATGATTACACAACTACACGGGCCCCCATCAGTTTATCAAATCCTTAATACAGAAGGAGACCATTTGGCCCATCAAGCCACCCAGGCCATATCATTGTAACCCCACATATTTACCCTAACACCAAGGGACAATTGAGCATAGCCCCACATCTTTGGAGTGTGGGAGGAAACCCACGCAGACAATGACCCGAGACTGGAATTGAACCCAGATCCCTGGCACCGTGAGGCAGCAGGGCTAACCATTGCCATGATGCAGAATAAAACAGTTGCTAACTTACAATGACTTCATTATCAGCAGTTTGAATTCCAAAGTCACATGCTCCAAACACTTTGCAAAGATGCTAGCAGGTCAAGGAGTGCAATTTAATTTATTGTGATTAATACAAGGCTTTTTAAAACCTGAACATTCCACCTTTTACTAAATTCAAGACACAGACCAGTGGAATTTTTTTTAACACACTCTCCCATCCTGAGCACCAAGCCAATGACAGAACATTTCTAGCTACCTGCTTGAAATGTTGCTCATTTGGAAGTTGCAGCTCAGTGTTCACCTCTTAGAATAAATCTTCCCCTTGTCTTTCAGCATCCACCCACGTGTGTCCTGGTCCAGCTTCATTCTTCAGCAATAATTGATTTATCATCCTTGTTTCAGATAACCCACAGTGACAACATCATGCAAAAGCATTAATGGGTAAATTTACAAAAGAAATTGAATACATGTAGCACCATTGCTGTGACGAGTTTTCATGCAATGCATATTTTTCACACCCACTACGTGTCTATTACACATCTTGGTATATGGCTTAAACCGATTAAAGTCAGTACTGTGTCACTTCTCACAAAGCTTTCTTTTCTTTGGTCTTCATTTCAGCATCTTGCTGATCCTTTATCAGTGACTCATCAGCTTCCTTCATTTGCTGTGGGAACAGACAAATGTTAACCAAAAAGAAAATCCAGAAAACATAAAATAAAAACAAAGAAAATGCTGGATAAACTCAGCAGGTTTGGCAGCATCTGTGGAGCGAGAACCAGAGTTGATGCTTTGAGTCTTGACTTCAGAGCTGAAGAGGGATAGAGATGTTATGAATTATGTAGTTGGAGAGGGAGGTGGAGCAGATTGACTGCCTAAGATGTCATGAACAAGACAAAGGGACTGTTAATAGTAGCATTAGACATAGAAAATAGGTCCAGGAGTAGGCCATTTGGCCCTTCAAGCCTGTACCACCATTCAATATGATCATGACTGATCATGCCCTTTCAGTCTCCCACTTTCTCTCCATACCCCTTGAACCCTTTAGCCACATCCAGCTCCCTCTTGAACATATGTAACGAACTGGCCCCAACAGCTTCCTGTGGTAGAGAATTCCACAGGTTCACAACTCAGCGAAAAAATTCTTCCTCATCTCAGTCCTGAATGACTTACCCTTATTCTTAGACTGTGACCCCCTAGTTCTGGACTTCCCCAACATTGGGAACATTCTTCCCACATTTAACCTGTCCAGTCCCATCAGGATTTTGTGTGTTTCTATGAGGTCTCCTCTCATTCTTTTAAATTCCAGTGTGTACAAGCCCAGTCTGTCTTCATATGTCAGTCCTGTCATTCCAGGAATCAGTCTGGTTAAGGAGTGAAGGTGCTAATAGTAGCATTAAAGTAAGATAGCAAAATAGAACAGCAAAAGCATCCACAGATGCTGCCAGACCCAAGTTTATCCAGCATTTTCTGTTTTTATTCCAGAAAACGTGGATACCACTTTAATAACACAGTAACTACATTATTGCATCAATGTTCCCTTCAGATTGAAAACTTTTTCTCTCCACTAGCTGTTAAGTCTTGGAGCTCGCAGTGCATTTCCTGAACAACAAAGACTCGTGCAACAAAACTGCCCTTCCTGTGGAAATCTCACTCAGCACAAGCTGAACAGATAACTGGTGTCAGGATCTCACAGGCTCTGGAGGATGTGACTCCCAGGTTGGGGTAGTTCACACTGATGTGATGAAGGTTTACTCTGTAGCTGGCTATGCAGTATAAAACAGAAGTCGGCTTGATACAGAACACAGTACCAGTTTCTGCACTAGTTTGTGTTGAGGCTGTTCATATGTTTAAATGCTCCAGGTCTGGGAATTAAGGAAAAAGAATGGGGATTTGGTCCATGGATACCCGAATCGTGAAAGTGGCAAACTCTCAGTTTATGAAAGATATAGGCAGGCTACCAAAGATGGGCGGACAGATTACAGACACAGAAACAAGGTGGTGTAAGACACTTTGGCAGGAGGAGTAGGAAAAGGAAGTACACATTCAGTGGTAAAATTCGAAGTAAATTGAACAGCAGTGGATCAGGAGGAGATCTTATCATAGAATCTCTACAGTCCAGAAGGAGGTCGTGAAACCCATTGGAGCCAGCACTGACAACCCACCCAGGCACTTTTCCCGTAACCCCACATATTTACCCTGCCATTCCCTCGAACTTAAGCATCCCAGGACACTAAGGGGCAATTTAGCATGGCCAATCAACCTAACCTGCACATCTTTGGAGTGGGGAGGAATCCGGCACACCCGGAGGAAATCCACGCAGATACGGGGAGAACATACAAACTCCACACAGGCTATGCACTCTTGGTTATGTTAAAATGCAGAGAGCTGAAATACCATTCCAAGGAGCTGAGTTCCGAGAAATTCCCACAGTTGCTGGGGAAATTCAATTCAGTTAATAAAATAAAACCTAAACATTAGATCCTAAGATAATAATACAAAGCTACTTTAAATAACGGTGTCCACGTGACTACCAGATTACTGTAAAAATCCATCTGGTTCACTAATATCCTTTAGGGAAGGAAACCTGCTGTGCTGGCCTTGCCAGTAATGTCAACAGCCCATGAATGAATGAATTTTTAAAAATGCAGAACTTACAACAGCTTTTCCAAAATAGATAAATGCTTGAAATAAAAGGACTAAATGAGCAGATTCTCAAATCTATATGCATGAGGTACAGTCATATGCATGATATGTGGGGTTACAGGAATAGGGCCTGGGTGGGATTGTGGTTGGTGCAGACTCGATGGGCCGAATGGCCTCCTTCTGCACTGTAGGGATTGTATAATTCTATGATTCTACAAGATGAGTTAAAGTAACATTCTCCCACACTTGACATCTCATAGGGATTAAAAAAAAATAAAAACCATTCAAAAGTGATTCAATGATTTAACATTGGGGCATATGTTTTCACTTTTACTGTTCACTGTAGAACAGGTGAAGATTAATCAAGGGCCTGATCTAATCCCCGTCTAGAAATCAATATCAAACTGGGTGAAAAACAGGAGGTCAATCCACTAACAGCCTGCCGTAATAATAAAAATTCAGCCCACAGTTTACTCAAAGCCTTTTGAGGTGCGAAACAGGCTGTTTGTCTATTTTAAACTCCATCCTGTATGACTGATGTATGTGTCATGTTCACTGCCAAAGCTTATTAAAAAGCCTGGATTTGAAAAGTTGTGAATAGAACTGTTTGAAAATTATGCTTCACCAGTGAAAGCTCGGTCACTGCTGATCCCCTGCCAAATGAGAATTTAACTTCAGATCATCAACAAAAACAGCAGATATAACTAAGCTCATTCACTGAGTAATCAAATCCTATGGGAATGCTGGGACTGTATTCCTCTTTGTGACTGAATATATTTGGCTAAAATAGATTCACCTACTGCTTAGTTTTGTTAAAAAGTTATTGAACAGCCATCTGCAAAGGATGCAACAACATGCCGAAGGGGTTTGTCTGTACATTCAGATTGGACTGGAAACTGTACATGCATTTCACCAGAGATATTAAAATAAATCAACCAGGCAATTTGGAGCCTTTCATTCGTTCAGTCTTTTGAACAATGTCAAGTAGTTTCTAACTGATAGCAATAGACTGGGATATATAACAGCTGCAATTTTAATTCACTCCCCTGTGGGACAATGCATTTTGACAGCTGTATCCCAGAGCGCAAGTAACCTCCAGTTCGCAGCTTCATTTTTTCCATAAACAATAAATAAAATCCTTGAGTGCCCAGGGCGACTCTGGTCTCTCTATTGTGTTTTCATAGCTGCCCAGGCAATACTGGCACATCCTGGATGCTCTCTGGAGAGGAGTGGGACAGCACAGTGGCTAGCACTGCTACCTCACAGCGCCAGGGATCCAGGTTCAATTCCCAGCTTGGGTCACTGTCTGTGGTGTTTGCACGTTCTCCCCGTGTCTGCATGGGTTTCCTCCCACACTCCAAAGTTGTGCGGGTTAGGTTGATTGGCCGTGCTAAATTGCGCCTTAGTGTCAGGGGGATTAGCAGGGTAAATACAGAGGTTTACAGGGTAGGGCCCGGGTGGGATTGTTGCCAGTGCAGGCTCGATGGGCCGAATGGCCTCCTCCTGCACTGTAGGGATTCTATGATTCAGGCTGTTGGGTGTCTGTTTGGGGATGTGTTTAGTGGGGCACCTCTTGTAAAAGTGAAATCTCTCCAGCAGCTGTAGCTCCATTTCTAACCTGGAGGCTAAACTGACCCACACAATTCAATTTCTTGTCTCTAGTGTGCATTTAGAGAAAGAGAGAGCGAGCAAGGGACAGAGAGTGTAAGAGGGACGAGAGAGAAATACAGACAGAGAATGAATAATTTTAAATTCATTCTCAGAATGTGGACATTTCTGGTAAGGTCGGCATTTATTGCTCTCCTCGTTTCAAAGAGAGAGATGGTGAACCTTCTGTAGCAGCTTGAAAAACAGAGTGCCATGCATGGCTATTCAGAGGGCATTTAACAGTCAGCTGCACTGCGTGTGGGTCTGTAGTCACAATAGGCTCAGGACTTCCTTTGCTAAAGGACACGGGATGGAGTTTTACAACAAGCTGAAAAATATACTGCTAAAATCACATTCACTAACAAACTCCCCCAAGGCAGTATTGGATTTGGACTGACGGAGCCAATGGGGTTTGAAAAAAATCTAATTAATGAGTGCGTTGATGCAACTACAAATAAGAAAAATTGGATGGGAAATGTTAAAATTCACAACTGCACAGATAATTAAAAAGAAATTGCATTTCTATAGCATCTTTCATGACCTTTCTTTACAGAGTGCATTGTCACTGGACTAGTAATCCAGAGACCCAGGGTAATGCTTTGGGGACCCGGGTATGAATCCCACCACGGCAGATGGTCAAATTTGAATTCAATAAAAACCTGGAATCAAAAGTCTAATGATGACCATGAAACCATTGTCGATTGTTGTAAAAACCCATCTGGTTCACCAATGTCCTTTAGGGAAGGAAATCTGCCATCCTTACCCGGTCTGGCCTACATGTGACTCCACACCAAGTAACGTGGTTGACTCTTAATGCTCTCTGATATGGCATAGCCATTCAAGGGCAAATAGGGGTGGGCAACAAATGCTGACCTTGCCAGCAATGCCCACATCTCATGATAAAGAAAAAAGTACATAACATTCAGTATATCAATGTATGAAACCCCTGCAATTATAAAGTAACTATATTGTACAATTTTCATTTACAAGTCTGTGGGTAATACATAACAGCATGTATCACACTCGTATTCTCGGTTGAAAGAAAATGGTACGTCTCTGACTTACTTAAAGGTCAGAGGAGATATGCAGTGTGGTCGTGTGTTATTTTTAAATCTGCATACGTCCTGCAGCTGGACTTCAATTTAAAAACCTGATCCTGTTCATTCACAAATACTCTTTAAATAAGTATCTGTTAACTCAGACCCATCATGATTGAGAAACAAAATAAGGCGGAGTTATATTCTGTCAGTGGCCAGGGCTGTTCCTACAAGCCACCAATAAAAAGCAGCTTTTCCGGTTAGATGTTTGAGGAGTTCTCTTCAGATACATGCAAAATACTGCAGTTGCTGCAAATCAGTAATAAAAACAGAAAATGCTGGAAATATTCAGGTCTGGCCATGCCTGGGGAGAGAGAAAAACTGAATTAACCTCAAATCCGATAAGACTTTTCTTCAGAACCCGGGTTGGGCTTGAAACATTAACTCTGTTTCTCCCAGACCTGCTGAGTTTTTCAAGCACTTTTAATTATTTCCAAACGTTGCATTTGGGCCTTTCAGTCAATAGTTGGCACTTCACCTTTCAATCCAGTTTCCAGAAACTCAACAGCAAACTGACAGTTTAAAGCTCATCCGACAGGAACATAGGAATTAGGAGCAGGAGGCGGCAACTTCAGCCCTTCGAACCTGCTCCGCCATTCAATCAGATCATGGCTGATCTCCCCCTGGTCTCAAATCCACCTCCCCAACTGTTCCCCTGTTCCCCTTATCACTTTTTAAAATTAAAAATATATCCATCTCCTTTTTGAAACTATTCAGCGATTCAGACTCCACCGCGCGATGGGACAGCGAGTTCCACAAATTCACCCCCCTCTGCAAGAAGTAGTTCCTCCTCCTCTCAGTTTTAAATCTACCACCTCTCAAACTACACCTGTGACCTCTTGTTCGAGATTGCCCCATAACAGGAAACATTTTGTCTACATTTATCAATCCCTTTTAAAATTTTACATATCTCAATCAGATCCCCTCTCATCTTTCTAAACTCCAGCACAAACATTTTAATCTCTCCTCATCCATCAACCCCTTCATCCCTGTAATCAGTCTGGTGAACCTCCTCTGAACTGCCTTCAATGCCACAACATCCTTCCTCAAATGGTGCAGTAAAGGAGCGGCGGACTTAATACTTTCTGGAGGGTCCACAAAATGGCACAGAAGTGCTTACCGAACAGGGCTAGTTTATGATTGAGTAACTGCCAAGGGTGCTTTGATCAGGAAAGGGGGGTAGGGGGTGCAGGAGGGTGGTCAGGTCAGAGTAAGTTAATGAGTGGTGACATCGTGGAGCAGAGTGCAGCCACCATGTGTAGCACAGATGGACTGACTGTCCTGTCTCAGGGAGCAGTGCGTGTGGTGGAGCTCAGGGTGTGGCTGGAATGTTACCAGGTATAGCTGCTGATGAGCACCAGGTGAATTCAGTTTTGTCCAAAAGGGGGGAGGTATTTTTTCAAATATTAAATACTAAACCAAAAGAGAAGGGCACCAAAGTAAGTGTGTGGGCCCAGACTGGAAGTGCAGAATGATTCACAAATGCCATTGTCTAACATCACGTCAAGGATTGACCTGATTGAGGTGTTCAAGATTATGAGGGGCATGGACAGGGTGGATAGGGAGCAGCTGTTCCCCTTAGTTGAAGAGTCAGTTACAAGGGGACACGAGTTAAAAGTGAGGGGTGGGAGGTTTAGGGGGGATTTGAGGAAAAACTTTTTTTTTTAAACTCAGAGGGTGGTGATGGTCTGGAATGCGCTGCCTGGGAGGGTGGTGGAGGCGGGATGCCTCACATCCTTTAAAAAGTACCTGGATGAGTACTTGGCACGTCATAACATTCAAGGCTATGGGTCAAGAGCTGGCAAGTGGGATTAGGTGGGCAGGTCAGGGCCTTTCGTGTGTCGGTGTAGACTCGATGGGCCGAAGGGGCTCTCCTACACTGATTGACAGATTCTGCAGTGAAAAGCAGACACGTCCACCTCACTCCATCTGCACATAAATACCTGTGTTCTTAAAAAGCATCGTTAACATACACTCTGCATCCAGCAATGTCATATTACTAATATTGTGTGACATTATCTTTCAGCTGGGTGGAGGAGTCTATTTGTAAAGGGGTCCTTCAAAAAGTTAGAGAACCACTGTTTTAAGAGAGTTTCAATACAGGAATTCCAATTTCTAAGCAGCCTTGAGTTATAAATTAATGTTGACTGTAGGTACACTTTTTTTTCTTTATTCTTTCATGGAATTTGGGCATCACTGGCTGGCCAGCATTGATTGTCCATTCCTAATTGCCCCGAAACTGAGTGTTTTGCTAGGCCATTTCAGAGGGCAGTTGAGAGTCAACCACATTGCTGTGTGTCTGGAGTCACATGTAGGCCAGACCAGGTAAGGACGGCAGATTTCCTTCCCTAAAGGACATTAGTGAACCAGGTGGGTTTTTCCAATAATCACTGATGGTCACCATTACCGAGACTAGCTTTAAATTCCAGGTGTTATTAATTGAATTTAAATTCCATCAGCTGGCGTGGGTGGGATTTGAAGCCATGTCCCCCGGAGCATTAGCCTGGGCCTCTGGATTATGGGTGCAGTGACCTTACCACTCTCCCCAATATTGATGATTGGCTCTTTATACAATTATACTGGGCGCAATCTGCATAGCATCACATGAAAGTGATTGGGTCAGTGGTTTGAGAATGTGGGTTACTGCAAGCCTGAACTCGTCTGACAATCACAATGATGAACGCAATTTTCCTACCATGCCGTGGCTGGTGTGAATTGTGACAATCCAGAAACATTGCGTGCGGGTTTAGACGCCAAACGGTTTGCAATTGCCCCAGTTCCTTTCTTCTGGCACAAACCGGATCTCGCCCAGAAATGGCACAAGGCCGATTAGCAGATTGAAGAAGCATTTAGCCCGTTTGAGACTGGATTCTCCCAACTCCCGGGATCCTCTGACCTTGAAGCCTGCAGGAACCCAGCGAGAATCACCACTGGTCTCCACCAGCGGCACACGGGTTGGGGGTGAGGTCGTATATCAGGACTTATGAAGGGTGACACCCATTGGGAGGGCCACAAAGCCAGCAATCGGTGTCCGAGAGGGGTTGGTGAAACATGCCACCAATGTGGGGGGGGGGGGTGGTATTCCAGCGCAGAGACACCAGGGCACCCTTTCAAAATGGCACCCTCGCTTTGCAGCCGGTTTCACCGGTGTGTTTAGGGACTGCCCCTCCCAGAACCGGCAGGAAACTCACCACTCTCCCAATAAATGACCAAGTGTGGGACGATTGTAATCGGATTTGCGTCGGACAGACTGCCATGAATCTCACTGGTTTTCTCGCCCGCAATGACACAGTCATTTCTTGGGAAAGTTCTGCCCGATGTTTAAGAAAATATCTGCTTTGAATGCGTGACCTATCTGGACATTTGCTTTTATTCCCAAGTCTGACAATCTTCCCTTTGTTAGGACGGTCATGGCAGCGAACACCAGGCTGATTCCTGGCTTGTTTTCATGGAAGTACGTGTCTCCTTGTAGTCTGGGAACATCACTTTCTCGGGTTACTGCTGCCAATAATAAATAGCCAGTTTGAAAATACTGAGAAGCTTGATACAGCCTCATTTATCTGGCCTATCAATGGTCTAGCCAAGAGTCCAGCCCCTTGCACTTTTACAAGTGGTTACTATCGCGATGGTAATTTATCCTTTTCAGCCCCATCACCAACACAACGCTGATGGTTTGGAATGTGCTGTCGCACCTCCAAATACAGGGCAAAACACTACAGATGCAGAAAGCCTGAAACAGAAAGCACAGGAAACACTCAGCAGGTCTGGCAACATCTGTGGAGGGAGAAACAGAGTTAACGTTTCAGATCAAAGGCCTTCGGACAGAATTGAATCGAAACATTGTCATTGATCTGAGACATTTAAACCTCTCTTTCCACACTGCTCTCTGACCTGCCATGTATTTCCAGCATTTTGTAGATATAATTCAAAGGAGGACTTTGGTGAACACAGAGTTTGCAAAGCAAAATGCGACGCTAAATTGCAAAGTGACCAGCAATGAAGGGATTTGATAGGGGTGGATGTAGAGAAACTATTTCCTTTGATAGGGGCAGTCCAGAACGGGGGCGACGGGGGCGGTGGGGGAGGGGGGGGCACAACCTTAAAACTGGAGAGAGTTTGTTCAGGGGTGGCATCAGGAAGCAGATCTTCACACAGAGGGGAGTGGAAATCTCGAACTCTCTCCCCCCCAAACGCTACTGAGGCTGAAGGGTCAATTGAAACTTTCAGGAGTGAAACCGATATATTTCTGTGGATAAAGTCATCAAGGACTGTGGAACAAATGGGGCTGAGCTGCAGGTCAGTGATGATCTGACTGAGGGCTCAAGGAACGGAATGGGCCCTTAAGTTCCTAACCAAGTGTTGGTCCATTGCTAAATGGAGGGCATTTTGCTGCTAGACTTTTAAAAAAAAAAGCCTGAATGTGAGACAAAATATAACTCTTCAAATTCCCTGCCCTCCAAAAGGCGGCACAGCAGCACAGTGGTCAGCACTGCTGCCTCACAGCGCCAGGGACCCGGGTTCAATTCCCGGCTTGGGTCACTGTCTGTGTGGAGTTTGCACATTCTCCTCGTGTCTGCATGGGTTTCCTCCGGGTGCTCCGGTTTCCTCCCACAGTCCAAAGATGTGCAGATTAGATGAATTGGTCCTGATAAATTCTCCCTCAGTGTTACCCGAACAGGCGCCAGAGTGTGGTGACTAGGGGATTTTCACAGTAGCTTCATTGCAGTGTGAATGTAAGCCAACTTGTGACAATAATAAATAAAGTTTAAACTTTAACTTTATCTTAGTGAATGTTTTTGATTACACTGAGGGCAAATGATAAAAGGTTAATATTTCCAAAAGGGTGTCTAGCCATCGAATTGTACTATTGATTTTCATGTGTTCCGATCGAGATAAACAATGGATAGGGAATAATCTGGGGTTGGAAGGAGCATTTTACGAAGGAAAGATCAACTTTCACCCAAAATAACAGACAGCTGCAACATTAAAAGGATATGGCGAATCTTTTCCTCCCCTACTTTCAGCAGGATTGTGTGTGTGTGTAACTGAATTAGCTGAGTCGCTGCTCGAGATACTAAACATCACTTCAAGCACAACTGATGCTGTGTAACTCTGACCCTGCACTGAGCGCACTCAATGGAATGACCTACTTCTGTCAGCTTTGAAAAAAAATGACCGAACGTAAAACACAGCAGATAGATTCTGCGGAAATATCAGCCTAGCCCCTCACTGGTGAAAGACAGTTTCCAGTTCAAGAATTCTTTTGTGTAAAACTAACAGATATTCAGACAATTGAATTTCAGATGCAGAGAGAGAGATCTCAGTTATACTGCAGGAGGTAAGGTTGCTGATTGGTTGGCAAGTCTATTCTGATTGGTTGAGGCATTGCCATGGAGAAAGCAGCAGGAAACTATAAGCTCCCCAAATTGAGTCAGGCTTGCTAACCGGTCTATTAGCTTTTATAATATAAATTGTGATCAGTGGAAATTGGGCATTCTTGTATTTGTCATGATGAATGCAAGACAAAAAGCTTCCACAACATCTCTCTCCTTTCAGCAAATATTCAGGTTCTGCTCTGACAGAATGTTCTTCTCTCAGTGTTGAAGGCTCTATTTTCCAATCCCTCTGACGGGAGAGGCTGGGCATTGGAAAAGAGAAAGTTGAAAGATGACCCAAGGGAGATCCTTAAGGGAGTAGAAGCAGAGGCTTGGTATGGCTCCTGCTCTGCCCAAGACCGCAAGGATCTGTAACAGGTCATGAATGTAGCCCAATCCATCACGCAAACCAGCCTCCCATCCAGTGACTCTGTCTACACTTCCCGCTGCCTCGGCAAAGCAGCCAGCGTAATTAAGGACCCCACGCACCCCGGACATTCTCTCTTCCACCTTCTTCCATCAGGAAAAAGATACAAAAGTCTGAGGTCACGTACCAACCGACTCAAGAACAGCTTCTTCCCTGCTGCTGTCAGACTTCTGAATGGACCTACCTCGCATTAAGTTGATCTTTCTCTACCCCCTAGCTATGACTGTAACACTACATTCTGCACCCTCTCAGTTCCTTCTCTATGAACGGTATGCTTTGTCCGTATAGCACACAAGAAACAATACTTTTCACTGTATGTTAATTCGTGTGACGATAATAAATCAAATCAAAGAAAGTGTTCCTGTCGAGAAGGATTCCAGGGCTAAGGGTCACAAATATACAGTAGTTATTAACAAATCCGACAGGGAATTTAGAAGCGGATTTTGACCCAGAGAGTAGAGATAATGTGGAATTAAGTTAAGTTTATTTATTAGTCACAAGGCTTACATTGACACTGCAATGAAGTTACTGTGAAATTCCCCTAGTTGTCACACTCCGGCGCCTGTTCGGGTCAATGCACTTAACCAGCACGTCTTTCAGACTGTGGGAGGAAACCGGAGCACCCGGAGGAAACCCACGCAGACATAGGGAGAATGTACAAACTCCAGACAGACAGTGACCCAAGCCAAGAATTGAATCCTGGTCCCTGGCGCTGTGAAGCAGCAGTGCTAACCACTGTGCCACTCCCTACTCTCTCCCCTAATTCACTACTAAAGCAAACAGCATCAATGTATTTCACTTTAAATACATTGAAGTGAAGCAACAGTAATACTGTTGGGGAAAGAGATAGAACGTTATGCTGATAGGGTGAGATGGAGGAGGAGCTTGACTGGAGGATTTCCCCAGCAATCATTAGTTAGGCTGAATGGCCCATTTCCTAGAAACCCTACAGTACAGAAAGAGGCCATTCGGCGCACCGACCACAATCCCACCCAGGCCCTACCCCCACATCCCTACATATTTTACCCACTAAACCCTCTAACCTACACATCTCAGGACACTAAGGGCAATTTTTAGCATGGCCAATCAACCTAACTCTCACATCTTTGGACTGTGGGAGGAAACCGGAGCACCCGGAGGAAACCCACGCAGACACGAGGAGAATGTGCAAACTCCACACAGACAGTGACCCAAGCCGGGAATCGAACCCAGGTCCCTGGAGCTGTGAAGCAGCAGTGCTAACCACTGTGCTATCGTGCTGCCCATTTCTGTGCTGTAAATTCTATGCAACATTTCGGATGCTGTTAGCCAATATATTTCTCTTTGTAAGATGTTACGAAATGAATGTTTTGGATGTTACAGAACTGAAATTTGCTCTTAGCTTCGGAGTTCTTTCAAATTCTGTCTCTGAGCACGAATGATGTGGAAATGTTGCAGTGTCGATGGTAGTGATGATGAGAGCACTAAGTCATGGTGTCGGTGGCAGGGGTTTTTGTGAAATTTAAGCTGCTTGCGTCAATGTTTTCTGAGTACTGGGTTATCCACGTCCTCAATTTTCATCCATTTAATAGAGATCACGACCAATGCCACCAGGATCTGTGCGCGCAGTGATCTGTATCAGTGCTTCCAAACGGCACGTTACATTGGCTGACATCTTTTAGATCAGGTGTTAACCCGAGGCCTCTGGCAGGCAGATGCTAAAGATCCCACAGCCACCTACCCACCGTGCCCAAGAACAGGAGTTCTACTCAGTGCACTGATCCCTCAGACAGCATCAGTGAAATAGATTCTCTGCTTACTGTTTGTGGGAGCTTGCTGCATGCAAATTGTCTGCCGCTTTTCTTCCATTAGAGCGCTGCTTTAAGGCACTTTGGGCCATAAGGAGGTGGTGGGTGTTATAAGAGGCATGTCCTTGTTTCTTAATCATTAAAACAAATGAGCAACTCTTTATGTGATAAATCCACTGTATATATGAATAGTTTGTTAAACCAAGGGGAAGTAAAATAATGAAAGCACTAAGAATCCCTACAATGGTCCATCCAGTCTGCACCAACTCTGACTTATCTTCTCCAGGCCCTCTCCACGCAACCCCACAAATTTCCCCATGGCTAATCCATCTAACCCATACATCTTTGCACGAACTGAAACGTTCCTCAGTATTATTTGGAAATTATTCTAGTAAAGGTTTCGACTGCCCTGTCATTGCAAGAACAGAGAAATGCTGCAAATACTCAACAGGTCAGGCAGCACCTGTGAAGAGAAACCGGGATAACCGGCTGGATTTTACGGTGCCAGAGTCTGTGGATTTTCGGCTAGCCTGCCATATCCGCCACGGCTGGGCCAGAAAAATCCCGCCCAGCATCTCAGGTTGACGACCTTTGGTCAGACCAAAGTTAACATTGGTCCAAAACATGAACTCCCTCTCTCTCCCCCCACAGACGATGCCAGATCTGTTTGCGTCTTTCCAGCAAATATTTTGTTCTTATTTCATGGAGGGATATGGTCCAAGTGCAGGTCAGTGGGACTAGGCATAAAATGGTTCGGCACAGACAAGAAGGGCCAAAAGGCCTGTTTCTGAGCTGTAATTTTCTATGGTTCTATGGTTCAGATCTCCAGCATCTGTAGTATTTTGCTCGAACAAAGAACAATACAGCACAGGAACAGGCCCTTCGGCCCTCCAAGCCTGCGCCGCTCATGCTTGCCTGACAGTCAGTCAGTTAAATCACAACACACAAAGTCAACAGTTGGCGCTTTACGTGGAAAAGCCATCTGGTTGGCTGGTGGATGTATAGTAGAAAGAAAATGCAAAAAAGTGATTCCTCAAAGTGCCTCTCACCATCCTTTACAAAAATCACCAGGATGAACCATCACATCGCAAACTTAAACAAGCCCTCAGTACTTATCACATTGCAAACATCAAACTTAAACAAGGCCCCAGTTTTTACCTTGTGTTTTAGAGCCTCCAGTGACTCGAACTCCAACTTGGCTATTTTATTCCGAATTTCCATTGGTACATCAGAGATGGCAAAGGCCAGGATAAATTTCAGACCCAATAGGATATGCTGTAAAACATGTAACAGAATATCAAATTATCCAACATCACAACATCTCCCATAGCGTCTATCTTGGAGGAAATGTTTTATGCGGTCATTATAATATTTGGGAGATACAAAGGTTGTAGGGGGGGGAGGGGGGGGGGGGGGACGATGACACTTAAATCCAAAGGATCCAATACTCTCAACATGTAGAGTTTACTCATTGTAGTCTGCCAATATGACCTGATAAATACCTTCGAAATTGCAAAAGGGATGGGTACAGTAGGCAGAGAGAAGATGTGTCCACTTGTGGCAGAGTTCAAAACAGAGGTAAGTGCAAAATAGTCACCAGAAAATCCAAACAAGAATCCAGGAGAAGCTTCATCACCCAGAGTGTTTAAAGTTTATTTCTTTGTGTCACAAGTAGGTTTACATTAACATCGCAATGCAGTTACTGTGAAAATCCCCTCATCGTCACACTCCGGCGCTTGTTTGGGTACACTGAGGGAGGATTTAGCGTGGCCAATGCACCTAACCAGCACGTCTTCTGACTGAGAGGAAACCGGAGCACCCGAAGGAAACTCACGCAGACACGGGGAGAACGTGCAGAATTTGCACAGACAGTGAATTGAACCCAGGTCCTCGGCACTGAGAGGCTGCAGTGCTAACCACTGTGCCACCGTGGTTAGAACAGACTGGTTGAGACAAGTAGCAGAGGCAGATTTAAGTGGATGTTAGATAAATCCTTGAGAGAGAAAAGAATAGAAGGATATGCTGATGGGGTGAGGTGAAGAGAGGGTGGGAGGAGATGCGTGTGGAACATAAACACCAGCGTGGAGCAGTTCAGCCAAGTGGCCTGTAACCATGCTCTAAATCAGTGGTTCACAACCTTTTCAGTAACACGGCACACTCCAATGAGATCAACAAGTCTACGGCACACCCACTTTTCCATTGCTCATAAACGCTCCACAATGTAGTAGCGAACCAACAGCAGCCAATCATATACAATGGTCAGAGCCACCCATGTCCGGTTTCCATGGAGATAGAATGTTGGCACCTGCTACATTTTTGGTGGGTTCTGCGCGAATACTTGCCATTTCAGGCAATTTGGAAAAAAGGGCTTGGAAATAAATAAATTTATTTCAACATTTTTTTAAATGCCCATCTTAAATTATGTTGAGACCAAGGTGAGGAAGAGAAGGGCAATAAATGCTGGCCAGCCAGCGACACCCATATCCCACAAATGAATGTAAAAAAAAATCTGCTTTAAATCACACACACAAACCGCTGAACAAATAATCCTCTGTTCAAGCTGCCGGCCAGGGATTCTGTTTCCAGAAACCAGCCAAAAGGCATGTGTGTGTGTGTGTGTCAGTGTGTGTCAGTGTGTGTGTGTGTCAGTGTATGTGTGTGTCAGTGTCTGAACATGGTGTGCGTGAGTCTGTGCGTGGTTTGTGTGTGCACGCGTCTGAGTGCGTGTGTCTCTATCTGCATCGGTGTTTGTGTGTGTATATCTGTGTCATGTGTGTGTGTGTCTGCGTTGGGGAGGGGTGTGTGTGTGTCTGCGTTGGGGAGGGGTGTGTGTGTGTGTGTGTCTGCGTTGGGGAGGGGTGTGTGTGTGTCTGCGTTGGGGAGGGGTGTGTGTGTGTGCGTGTCTGCGTTGGGGAGTGGGGTGTGTGTGTGTGTCAGTTTGTGTCGGTGTGAGTGTGTGTTGTAAAGCACAAAACAGACCAATCACAGAGAGGATACTTTTTCCAATATTTTTTCTTATTGGCACATGTTCAAAAACATTGTAGGAAAACCGATTGGATAAATGCAGTTGGTAACTGCTCGGATTTGGGACAAAAATCTCACAGTACACTTGGAGAGTTCGCAAGGCGCACCGGTGTGCCGCGGAACTCTGGGTGAAAACCACTGCTTGAAATTCAGTGCTAATGGAACCAAGTGTAAGAAATTTCCCCCTCTCTTCACTTCACTTTCACATTTCCTGTACCAAATGTCCCCAAATCTCCACTCACTGAAGCTCAAACTGAAATTGAATCTTTATCTCCTCGTTAGAGCAGATAAAGTGCCATCAGTTTACGTTCCAGATCTTTCCTCCAAACTGAAACAGGGCCTTCAATCCTCAGGCCATCAGGGTACAAGGGTACAGTGTATTCACAATCCTCTCCCCAATGGAATCTGACCCAGACAGGTCAGCCAATTACACCTGAACTGGGATTCAAAAAGAGCTCCGTGTTGAGGAATGGCCCAATCAAGATGCTGAAGGGATTTCACAGGGTGAGGCAGAGAAATTATTCTATCTCGTGGGATGAATTTAGAAAAAAACAGAATGGTCTTAAATTTGCAGCTAGGATGTTCATGGGTGTAAACTCAGGAAGAGTGATTTGCCAAGCAAGTGTTAGTGGAAATCTGAAACTCTCTCCCAAAAGAGCTATGATTACTGGGAGTTAGCAACTTGTCAAGAGCAAGATTAATAGATGTTTTTTGGGTGAGGGCATCAGAGAGCCATAACAAAGTTAAGGCCCTTAAGGAGGCCATTCAGCCCACCATGGCTGTGCTGGAGGAAGGATCATGAAGTAAGGACAGGTAAATAGAGTTGAGGCATAGATCCAGGAACTACCTGACTGAGGAAGCACAGCAAGGTCAAAAGGCTGCCGGGCCTCTGGCCCATTCCAGTGATCACCTTGCCATTTCCTCAGAGCAGTTGAATCTTTTATTTGACAAATATTTATCCACTTCCCTTTTACAAACTATTACGGATTCTATTTTCACTGCACCTTCCATGGAGTGGCCTACCAACCCTCTTCTGAAAGATAAATTATCTTATCGATTTTAAATTGATCCTTTCAAGTACCTGATCAATGGGAGTGGATTCCCTCCCATTGTTAGCACAGCTGTTAAGATTTCCTCGATCTTTTGTTCCAGTGGAAGGACCTGCAGTTTGTCTGTGTATCTAACAGGATCTCATCATGAGGAGCTTCCTCAGATCCGAAAGATATTCCTGTGCTGATTCCTGCGTTTTTCCAATGGGCGAACTTTTCCCACCCCTACACTGACAGGTATCATCGCAGGAAGGACGGAAAAATCTGGAGAGCCATTAAAGGTCAACAGCTTTCCAGATGTTCCCATTCCACCCGCAACAGGGTGGGAAAGTCCTGCCCAAGGTCTTCAGCGACATAAGATCATAAGACACAGAAGCAGAATTAGGCCACTCGGCCCATCGAGTCTGTTCCGCTATTCAATCATCCCCATTCTCCTGCCTTTTCCCCATAACCCCGATCCCCATTTTAATCAAGAACCTATCTATCTCTGTCTTAAAGACACTCAATGACCTGGCCTCCATAGCCTTCTGAGGCAAAGAGTTCCACAGATTCACCACCCTCTGGCTGAAGAAATTCCTCCTCATCTCTGTTTTAAAGGATCGTCCCTTTAGTCTGAGGTTGTGCCCTCTGGTTCTAGTTTTTCCTACTAGTGGAAACATCCTCTCCACGTCCACTATATCCAGGCCTCACAGTATTTTGTAAGTCTCAATAAGATTCCCCCCTCATCCTTCTAAACTCCAATGAGTACAGACCCAGAGTCCTCAACCGTTCCTCATATGGTTTGAAGGACTCTGGGTCTGTACATGAAGACATGAAGGTTTTCAAAAGTAAGTCACGATAGCTCCAGTTCTCCGACTGTGAGCATCGCCTAAGAACACCATCTACAAACAGTGCTAACTATAACCTTCCTATCTTATTTACTTTCCATATGAATGAAAATCTGAATTTTTTAAAAAGGTCAACCTGTCATTATGCACAAAGTTATCATCCGTGTTTCCAGATTCCTCTGACACATCAACAATTTGTGCTTATATAATGTTTTACATCACAAGACATTCCGAGGCACGTTCCAGGAGCACGTGAATACACGTTTGAGACATTTTAGGAGATATTAGGGCAGGTGACTAAAGCTTGGTCAGAGGGTTGGGTTTTATAGGAGCATCTTTAAGGAGGAAAGTGAGGTGGAGAAGTTTAGGGAAGAAATTCCAGAACTTAGGATCTAGGCAAGTAAAAGCACCGTCACCAATGTTGGAACAATTAAAAATCAGGGATGTTCAAAAGGTCGGAATAAAATGAGCGGACGTATCTATCTCAGAGGATTGTGAAGCTGGAGGAGATTACAGAGGGAGGGAGGGCAAGGCCAAGGGGGGGGGGATTTGAAAACGAGGGTGGCACGGTGGCACAGTGGTTAGCACTACTGCCTCGCAACACCAGGGACCCAGGTTCAATTCAGGCCTCAGGTCACTGCCTGTGTGGAGTTTGCACATTCTCCCCGTGTCTGAGTGGGTTTCCTCCAGTGCTCTGGTTTTCTCCCCCAGTCCAAAGATATGCGGGATAAGTGGATTGGCCAAGTTAAATTGCCCCCAAAAGTCAGAGGGACTAGCTAGGGTAAATGCATGGGGTTATGGGGATAGGGCCTGGGTGGGATTGTGGGTCGGTGCAGACTTGATGGGCCAAATGGCCTTCTTCTGCACTACAGTGATTCTATAAGAATTTTTAAATCGCGATGTTTCTTAACTGGGACAGTAAGAAGTCTCACAACACCAGGTTAAAGTCCAACAGGTTTATTTGGTAGCAAATACCATAAGCTTTCGGAGCAGAGCTCCTTCGTCAGATGGAGTGGAAATCTGTTCTATTTTCACTGCTCCTTCCATGGAGTGGCCTACCAACCCTCTTCTGAAAGATAAATTATCTTATCGATTTTAAATTGATCCTTTCAAGTACCTGATCAATGGGAGTGGATTCCCTCCCATTGTTAACACAGCTGTTAAGATTTCCTCGATCTTTTGTTCCAGTGGAAGGACCTGCAGTTTGTCTGTGTATCTAACAGGATCTCATCATGAGGAGCTTCCTCAGATCCGAAAGATATTCCTGTGCTGATTCCTGCGTTTTCCAATGGGCGAACTTTTCCCACCCCTACACTGACAGGTATCATCGCAGGAAGGACGGGAAAATCTGGAGAACAGATATCCACTCCATCTGACGAAGGAGCTCTGCTCCGAAAGCTTATGGTATTTGCTACCAAATAAACCTGTTGGACTTTAACCTGGTGTTGTGAGACTTCTTACTGTGCTTACCCCAGTCCAACGCCGGCATCTCCACATCTTAACTGGGAGGCCAGTGCGGGCCAGCAAGCAGAGTGGGCGCTGGGTTGGTCTGACCAGGGAGACGGGCAGTAGGGTTTCAGATGTCTCCTGTCTGTGGAGGGTGCACTAGTCAACAGTGTTTTGGAATAGTCAAAAAAAAATGCAGAGATGTTATTTATTTCCACAATGTCTAACTATATTTGCCCATACATGGATTAGCTAATTGGCAACCTCGTCGCTGCTGGTAGGGCTGTTGTAATTTAATTTTTATTGCAATCACATTTACGTGGATATTAAAGATGAAGATGTTAGATGAGACATTCTGACCAGTCGAGTGAAGGGCATTCTGGTTTCTAATGGGGAATCACAGATTGTCCTGGTCAGGTGCAGTCTGCAAGTATGTGACATGTAATCCTCATGTTCACTGCAACTTTACCCACACTTACAGCAACTCCCCCACACAATAAGTGTAAAAGCCTACAGGGACAAGTCCAATGCTGTGAGACGCCCTGTAACAGCAAAACATGGTCGATTAATGATTTTTTACAACGCAGACCCACTCTGCCCTCTGCTGGACCATCATCTGCTGGAATTAACATGCTACTGAGTAGACAATACCAGGAATGATTTAAAATAGGGCAGGGAAATTGATAGCATCTGACTAAGTTGTGTTTTTTTTTTAATCATTAGATTCTCATGGAGGTTCTAGTCTGTTTAATGGTATGAGCAATTCAGCTCACTATAGGTTTACATCTATTTAAAACGAAAGAAGGTGCATTGCTATAGCACCCATGATTGCAGAATGCCCTAATGTGAAGTGTAGTTACTGTTGTAACGGGGCAGCCAATTTGCACTTAAGCTCACACAAACAGTAAAGAGATTTTTGACCACACATAGATGGCTGGTTGAGGGTTAAAGATTGGTCAGGACACTAGGGAGGGCATTATTTTGTTGAATAGTGGCCTGGAATCTTTTACATCCAGCTGTTTAATGCCTTACCGAAGTGGTGAACGTTTTTGTTCAGTCCAGGAAGGGGGATAAAGTTAGTTGTGAAGGGACAGGAGGCCATTCAGCCCCTCAAGCCCAATTCACCAATCAATTAGATCACAGCGGACCTGCACTTCAACTCCATTAGCTCGCCTTTGATGCGCATCCCTCGATATCAGCTAACCTGATAAAAATCTATCAATCACATTCTAAAAATTTAAGTTGACTCTCAATATCCACAGTCTTTTGGGGGAGAGAGAGAGACAGAGAGCGCGAGAGCTCCACAATTCCAGTACTATTTGTGTGAAGAGAATTTCAGTCCCAGTTCTAACGCAATGATTTTGGATTTCCCCACCAGAGGAACTAGCTTTTTCATCTAACCCAGTGAACCATGTTATTTTAGATTACTCAATTAGATCACTTTTAGAGGGATAATCACCCATGTTACCAAGTTAATCCAAAGATCCGCAGGTTAGGTGGATTGGCCATGCTAAATTGCCCCTTAGTGTCAGGGGGATTAGCTAGGGTAAATGCATGGGGTTACAGGGATAGGGGTGGGATTTTGGTCGGTGCAGGCTCAATGGATCGAATGGCCTCCTTCTGCACTGTAGGATTCTGTGATCGATGGCTTATGTAACCTATCCTCATACCTTAACTCTCAAGTCCTGGTAGGGCGGCGCAGTGGTTAGCACGGCTGCCTCACAGCATCAGGGACCCCGGTTCGATTCCTGACTTGGGTCACCGTCTGTGCGGAGTTTGCACTTTCTCCTCGTGTCTGCGTGGGTTTCCTCCAGGTGCTCCGGTTTCCTCCCACAGTCTGAAAGACGTGCTGGTTAGGTGGATTGGCCATGCTAAATTCACCCTCAGTGTACCCGAACAGGCGCCAGAGTGTGGCGACTAGGGGATTGTCACAGTGGCTAATGTAAGCCTGCTTGTGACTAATAAATAAACTTTCACTTTAAACTTAATCCTGGTGAATTTTCACTGTTGTCTAAAGTAGTTTTAACAGTGTTTACAGCAGAGAATCAGACCAAGGCTATGCCAACGTCGATGCTCAACGTGAGTCACCTCCCATACTTCATTTCACCCCATCAGCATATCCGTCCATTCCTTCTCCCTTTTCATCTCATCTCCTTATCTCATCATCTCATTTCCCTTCCATTACATCTGTGAGTCGTCTCAACTATACCTTGTGGCTCCACGCTCTCAGGACTCAAGTAAAAAATCTTTCTCCTGAATTTCCCACTGGATTTATTGGTGACTAATATATTTGTAATGCATAGTTATTATATGTTATGTATTTAGCATTCGTTATGGCCTCTAGTATTAAACTCCTCTTAAAATGTGCAGGTTAGGTTGATTGGCTGTGCCAAATTGCCCCTTAATGTCAGGGGATTAGTAGGGTAAATATATGGGGTTATAGGGATAGGGCCAGGGTGGGATTGTGGTCGGTGCAGACTCGATGGGCCAAAGGACCTCCTTCTGCACTGTCGGGATTCTATGATTCTATATCAATATCCTTCCTATAGTAGTTTCCAGGACTGAACACAGTACTTTAGCCCTGACTATGGCCGAGATGCCGGCGTTGGACTGGGGTAAACACAATAAGAGTTTTAACAACACCAGGTTAACAACACCAGGTTAACAACACCAGGTTAACAACACCAGGTTAACAACACCAGGTGTTGTTAAAACTCTTACTGTCTATACAACTGACGCAGAATTTCCTCCTCATTGTTTTCTGACACTCTTGAAAAAAAGATGAACATGGTCCATTAGCCTTCTGGATTACTGCTGATGCCCTATGCATTGGCTTTTTGTGATTTGTGCACCCAAGTCCCTTTGCTCTTCCACGCCCTTTTCACCATCAAGAAAATATTCCCATTTGTCCTCCTTGGATCCACACATACGAGAATCTGCACATCCATCTCCACCTGCCAGTTTTATCCACTCACTTAATCTGTCTATGCCCTTTTGCAACTTGTTGTTCCAGCTATAAAAATTAAGTGTGCCTTGATAATTTCGTGTCAACTGCTGGGCTATTTCAGGGGGAGTTTTAACAACACCAGGTTAAAGTCCAACAGGTTTATTTGGTAGCAATACCATAAGCTTTCGGAGCGCTGCTTCTTCGTCAGATGGACCTAGTCTCCACATCTATTTCAGGGGGCCATTAAGAGTCAACCACATTTCTGTGGGACTGAAGTCATAGGTTTCCTTCCCGAAAGGACTTTAGGAACTAGATGGGTTTTTAATGAGAATCCACTACTTTCATGATCTCCATTATTGATTCTAGCTTTTAATTTTAATTACAGATTTATTTTCTTAGCTGAATTTAAACTCCCCAGCTGTCAGGGTGGGATTTGAACTCATATCTCTGAGTCATTCCTCCAGGCCTCTGGAAATAAGCATTATTATCTATTGTTCCTACACCATTGTTTTCTACACCAAGTCACCATGTATCTAAAAAGCGTGGGGCAAAAATGTTTTTTTGTGACAATAACAAAGGAGTGTATGTTTAATTTTCAACTAATGCTCCCCAAGTCAAAATAACTAATCAAAATTAAAATAAATCATAGCTAGATTGTTTAATTTGCTCGACAGAAACCTACATAAAACCCACCACTCAGCATCTGAAACATAAACATTTTCTTCATCAATTTTGCAAATGAAATGGATCAGATATAGGCAGTATATTCTGACTATACATGAATGAAATGTTATGATACTTGCTGACAAGTTGTTGCATATCAAATAAAGCTAGTCGTTCAATAGAGGCTAAATAATTACACAATCATACAACAAGAGTCAACATGTTGAGTGAGGGGGTAGGGGGTGGATTCCTCGGTTAATGTGTAATGGATATTCAATCCCTTGAAACTTCAAAAGACGTAAATAATGCAAATTATTTTAACATCCATCCACTGACTCCTGTCTACACTTCCCGTTGCCTTGGGAAAGCAGCCAGCATTATCAAGGACCCCACGAAGACCGGACATGCTCTTTCCACCTTCTTCCATCGGGAAAAGGATGCAAAAGGTTGAGGTCACGTACCAACCGACTTAAAAACAGCTTCTTCCCTGCTGCTGTCAGACTTTAGAATGGACTTACCTTGCATTAAGTTGATCTTTCTCCACACCCTAGCTATGACTGTAACACTACATTCTGTACTCTCTCTTTTCCTCTCGCCTATCTATTGTACGAATGGCATGTCTTGTCTGTATAGCGTGCAAGAAACAATACTTTTCCCTGTACACCAATACATGTGACAATAATAAATCAAATTAACTTACCTCTATACCCACAATTAACAGGACAAGCTCGACACCGCTTTGCTGAAATATTCCTTGCACTTGGGGCGATATCCCAATCAGTGCACAGTTGGTGATCACTGAAATAACTCCCATAGTTTCGAAGGCCAGCTATAAACAAAATGGGGTTTTGCTCAATGAAAGTTCATCATATTAAAATTAGAAAAACACGCATTCAGATTACTTTGACACCACACAGACCAACACTAATCACCAAAATGTTTCTTTTAAATGAACGTTCTACACACATACATACAAATTAGCAGAAGCAAGCCACTCAGCCTCTTGAGCTTGATGCAACCTTCAGTGAGATCCTGGCTGATCTGATTTTAACCTCAACTCAATTCCTGCCTACCCCAGATAACCTACCACCCCCTTGCTCATCAGGAATCTGTCTACTTCTGCCTTATTCATATTCAAAGTCTCTGCTTCCACCACCTTTTGTGGAAGAGAATTCAAAGGTCTCACAACCCTTGGAGAATTTTTTTTCCCCCTCTTCTGTCTTAAGTGCAATCCCTTATTTTTAACAGTGACCCCCCCCCTCCCCCCGCCCCCCAGTTCTAGATTCTCCCACAAGAGGAAACATTCTCACCACATCCACCCTGTCAATACCCCTCAGGAGCTTATATGTTTCAATCAAGTCGCCTGTAACGCTTCTAAACTCCAGTGGATAAGAGTCCAAATAAAACAACCCACCCATCCCAGTATTCATCTAGTAAACCTTCTAACATCTTTCCTTAAATAAGGAGACCATTACTGCGCACAGTACTCCAGATTTGGTCTCACCAATGCTATGAGGATTGGAATTATTTGCACAAAAATGAATCCCACACACAGATTTGATCAGTGTTATTTATATTATGGAGAAAGATAATCAAAGGCTCTAAAAGAACTAACAGATCACAAACATTTTTTCTAATTTTAAATGCAAACAGAAGCTTCTGTGAAAATTCTCCAGCCCCAAAACACAAGGCACAAAGCGATGTTTTTAATCTCCAAGGTTTCAAAGCAAAGCTAAAAATACTGGATTGATTCGTAGCTTGTACACAGGATCTCGGTTTACACAATAATTAGGCATCAGAATCATAGAATCTACAGTGCAGAAGGAGGCCATTTGGCCCATCGAGTCTGCACCGACCATAATCCCACCCAGGCCCTATCCCCATAACCCCATGCATTTATCCTATCTAAGGAACAATTTAACATGTCCAATGCACCTAACCAGCACATCTTTGGACTGTGGGAGGAAACCCACACAAATACGGGGGGAATGTGCAGACTCCACACAGACAGTGACCCAAGCCGGGAACTGAACCTGGGTCCCTGGTGCTGTGAGGCAGCAGTGCTCACCCCTGTGGCACCGTGCCTCCCATAAGGTTCCTGCTGGTGGCGCTATCGGGTAACGCAGCGTCATTGGTATTTAGACACTGGATATTATTCTGAACAGCACAGGGACTTATGAAAAATACTGTTTAAGAGCTTGCTGCAGGAGGCGCAGTTTGGTTATTTATCACGTTTGTGCTTATTCTCGATTGCTTATTGCTGCAGGCAGCTGTCCCAACTTCGATCCCAAATTGGGCTACACGGTGTCCCTGCTTCTATACACCCAAAATATTAGAGGGTTTCTGTGTAAATAGTATTGATGATGTGGAGATGCCGGCGTTGGACTGGGGTAAACACAGTAAGAAGTTTAACAACACCAGGTTAAAGTCCAACAGGTTTATTTGGTAGTAAAAGCCACACAAGCTTTCGAAGCTCTAAGCCCCTTCTTCAGGTGAGTGGGAATTCTGTTCACAAACAGAGCTTATAAAGACACAGACTCAATTTACATGAATAATGGTTGGAATGCGAATACTTACAACTAATCAAGTCTTTAAGAAACAAAACAATGGGAGTGGAGAGAGCATCAAGACAGGCTAAAAAGATGTGTATTGTCTCCAGACAAGACAGCCAGTGAAACTCTGCAGGTCCACGCAACTGTGGGAGTTACAAATAGTGTGACATGAACCCAATATCCCGGTTGAGGCCGTCCTCGTGTGTGCGGAACTTGGCTATCAGTTTCTGCTCAGCGACTCTGCGCTGTCGTGTGTCGTGAAGGCCGCCTTGGAGAACGCTTACCCGAATATCAGAGGCCGAATGCCCGTGACCGCTGAAGTGCTCCCCAACAGGAAGAGAACAGTCTTGCCTGGTGATTGTCGAGCGGTGTTCATTCATCCGTTGTCGCAGCGTCTGCATGGTTTCCCCAATGTACCATGCCTCGGGACATCCTTTCTTGCAGCGTATCAGGTAGACAACCTTGGCCGAGTTGCAAGAGTATGTACCGTGTACCGGTTCATCCTGGACCACAATATCTTCACCTTCAACAACCAGTTCTTCATCCAGACACACGGAACAGCCATGGGGACCAAATTTGCACCTCAATATGCCAACATCTTCATGCACAGGTTCGAACAAGACTTCTTCACCGCACGGGACCTTCAACCGATGCTATACACTAGATACATCGATGACATTTTCTTCCTTTGGACTCATGGTGAACAATCACTGAAACAACTCTATGATGACATCAACAAGTTCCATCCCACCATCAGGCTCACCATAGACTACTCTCCGGAATCGGTTGCATTCTTGGACACGCGCATCTCCATTAAGGACGGTCACCTCAGCACCTCACTGTACCGCAAGCCCACGGATAACCTCACGATGCTCCACTTCTCCAGCTTCCACCCTAAACACGTTAAAGAAGCCATCCCCTACGGACAAGCCCTCCGTATACACAGGATCTGCTCGGATGAGGAGGATCGCAACAGACATCTCCAGACGCTGAAAGATGCCCTTATAAGAACAGGATATGGCGCTAGACTCATTGATCAACAGTTCCAACGCGCCACAGCGAAAAACCGCACCGACCTCCTCAGAAGACAAACACGGGACACAGTGGACAGAGTACCCTTCGTTGTCCAGTACTTCCCCGGAGCGGAGAAGCTACGGCATCTCCTCCGGAGCCTTCAACATGTCATTGATGAAGACGAACATCTCGCCAAGGCCATCCCCACACCCCCACTTCTTGCCTTCAAACAACCGCACAACCTCAAACAGACCATTGTCCACAGCAAACTACCCAGCCTTCAGGAGAACAGTGACCAAGACACCACACAACCCTGCCACAGCAACCTCTGCAAGACGTGCCGGATCATCGACACAGATGCCATCATCTCACGTGAGAACACCATCCACCAGGTACACGGTACATACTCTTGCAACTCGGCCAACGTTGTCTACCTGATACGCTGCAAGAAAGGATGTCCCGAGGCATGGTACATTGGGGAAACTATGCAGACGCTGCGACAACGGATGAATGAACACCGCTCGACAATCACCAGGCAAGACTGTTCTCTTCCTGTTGGGGAGCACTTCAGCGGTCACGGGCATTCGGCCTCTGATATTCGGGTAAGCGTTCTCCAAGGCGGCCTTCACGACACACGACAGCGCGGAGTCGCTGAGCAGAAACTGATAGCCAAGTTCCGCACACACGAGGACGGCCTCAACCGGGATATTGGGTTCATGTCACACTATTTGTAACTCCCACAGTTGCGTGGACCTGCAGAGTTTCACTGGCTGTCTTGTCTGGAGACAATACACATCCTTTTTAGCCTGTCTTGATGCTCTCTCCACTCCCATTGTTTTGTTTCTTAAAGACTTGATTAGTTGTAAGTATTCGCATTCCAACCATTATTCATGTAAATTGAGTCTGTGTCTTTATAAGCTCTGTTTGTGAACAGAATTCCCACTCACCTGAAGAAGGGGCTTAGAGCTTCGAAAGCTTGTGTGGCTTTTGCTACCAAATAAACCTGTTGGACTTTAACCTGGTGTTGTTAAACTTCTTACTGTAAATAGTATTGGACATGGGTCAAAGAAAATGGCAATTGTTTTCAAGTTGGAAATGTACTAGTAAATCCATGCCTATAGCTTGGAGTGTGGCACACACTATTTTCATCATAACCAATACTAATTCCTATAACTTTACTCCTTACCTCTCTCTCCTCCTTTGAGATCCTCCTCAAGACTTGCCTCTTTGACCAAGCTTTTGGTCACCAACCCTAAGACAGTGTATGGGTCTTTGAAGGAGTTTTGCCACGTTAAAAAGGTGCTGCCTCAGTGCAGCTTGTTACCATACTGCACTTACTTCCTGAAGTTGACTCTTGTCCAGAGTAAATGCAATGGTACATAGGTCTGATTTCAACCCTATATTAGAATACAAGGTCCAGGTTTTATACCATTGTTCTAGAATACATTGGACAGCAACTCATGACATTTAGGCTTGTGCATTCAGAAGTGTAAATGTGGAAATTGATGTCATACGTAGCCCACTACTCCATAGGTTGCCCTGTAACACTGCTCACCATCAAACTTCGCATTGAAAAACATGCAACGGAATGAACTTGGGGTATCTGCCCACGAGGTGCTTATTAAAGACTATTAAAAGTTGGCACTGGTGCATGCTAAAAAGGTAAGCGAATGTGTCGCTGGCCCTAAAAAATTTCAAAAGTATGGAATCTCATTCCTTCAGATGTTAATCAGTGTTTGGGATTTCAAAAAATATTTTTTTAATCTTTTCCTGTCGCTCTTTCCTCTCTCTCAATCCCATCTCTCTTTCCCAAATTTCATTTCACTTTCAGCACATTATTTAAAACAAATTTAAACTTCCGGTCTGGACTTGGTGAGTTTCAGAAAGGATTCTTTAATCTGACTGGTTGAAGGCCTTACGGATACTTGCCCTGCTCACAGCTACCCGGTAAAGGACAGCATGCTAGATCAGACCAATCTCCTCCCTGAAGCCCATTGGGGGCAACCGACAGCAAGGTGAACAGTAAGCTCCATTCCTCCTTGACCGCAAAACCTGGGCCAAGATTCCTAACCCAACCAAGCATTTAGTTTGGATAGGTACAACCAAAAGAAGAACTCTGCTACTACACTATTGATTCCTAGGATGAGAAGATTGTCCAATGAGGAGTAATTTAGTGGAATGAATTCTTTGATGTTGAGAAGAACGAGAGATGATCTAATTAAAACCTTTAAGATTCTGTCGGGACCGAGAGGTCATTTCCCCTAGCAGGAGAGTCTAAAACTAGGAGCGTAGGGATGTACAGCTGAGGCTATATAAGGATCTGGTCAGACCCCATTTGGAGTACTGAGAGCAGTTTTGGGCCCCATACCCAAGGACCTTGGAGTGGGTCCAGAGGACATTCACAAGAATGAGTCTTTTTAAGACAGAGATAGATAGGTTCTTGATCAATAAGGGGATCAAGGGTTCCGGGGAGAAGGAGAATGGGAATGAGAATGAGAATCCTATCAGCTATGATTGAATGGCGGAGCTGACTCGATGGGCTGAATGGCCTTAATTCTGCTCCTGTATCTTATGGTAGTCTCAGGAGGAGAGATCGGGCATTTAGGATCTGATCAGGAGAAACATCTTCACTCAGAGGGTGTGAATTGTTGGGATTCTCTACCCCTTTGCCAAGTCAATGAGTAGATTCAAGACTAAAATTGATCGTTTCTGTGCAGGCAACATTGGGCAAAGCTATCAAAAGGATCTCGTCACAATAATGCAATAGAATTAGAGAGACAACTTTTAGGAACATACTGGAGAAATGTTTTCTTAAATACTGAAGAGAACACTGATTAGGAGAGATAAAAGGAACTAAAAATATCAAGTTAATGTCAAACTAAAAGTATAATCACAGGGATAATCACTATCTAATCCAGGGACATGCTCTTCAAAAGTTAATGAGAATGTCTTATGGTAAAAACAGGTCATATACAAGTATGCACATTGAACCAAAAGATAACAAGTTGTCATCGGGCAGTAATAATCGTTAAGATATTTCTCAGTTAAATAGCAAGGTCCTCTCCAGTTGAAAGATAAACAGAACAGGCACAAGCCGTACTTACCAGCCAGACTCCCATGTCTGCTGCAGGCTGGGAGAACGGCCGCTTGAAGACACGACACATTTTCAGGGCATCGGAAAACACTTCTGTGACATTGTTCAAAATCGCCAATATAGCGGCCAGAGGGTAAACACAGGAGAAAAGGCTGACGTAACCAAACTGCTGAAAAAGTTCCAAGTAATCATCAAAGGTTCCCTATGAGAAGGAGATAAAAATAAATAAATTTAAGAGCACAATCTCTAAAACTAAACACAAAGAACGAACTGCTGGCTGTTGTTCAATGGGTAACACAGCTGCTGCAGAGTCAGAAGGATCCAAATCCCACTCCAGACTTTTGAGCACATAATTCCAGGCTGACCCTCCCAGTACGTTACTGAGGAAGTACAACACTGTTGGAGGTACAGGTGGCGTTAGGACATTTGAAAGTGCTTTACAGCCAGAAGAACTCGTTAGTCAAGGGACAAAGTGTGACCCAGACACCTTCTTAAATGCGAAGTGATGCATTTTGGTTGAGCTAATGTAGGGGGGAGCTATACGATAAATGGCAGAACCATAAAGGGTGTAGATACGCAGAGGGACCTGGGTGTGCAAGTCCACAGATCCTTGAAGGTGACGTCACAGGTGGAGAAGGTGGTGAAGGCAGCACATGGCATGCTTGCCTTTATAGGACGGGGCATACAGTATAAAAGTTGGGGTCTGATGTTGCAGATGTATAGAACGTTGGTTCGGCCGCATTTGGAATACTGTGTCCAGTTCTGGTCGCCACACTACCAGAAGGACATGCAGGCTTTAGAGAGAGTGCAGGGGAGGTTTACCAGGATGTTGCCTGGTATGGAGGGGCTTAGTTATGAGGAGAGATTGGGTAAACTGGGGTTGTTCTCACTGGAAAGATGGAGGATGAGGGGAGACCTAACAGAGGTGTATAAAACTATGAAAGGCATAGATAGGGTGAACGGTGGGAAGCTTTTTCCCAGGTCGGTGGTGACGTTCACGAGGGGTCATAGGTTAAAGTTGAGGGGGGGGGGAACGTATTTTACACAGAGGGTGGTGGGGGCCTGGAATGCGCTGCCGGGCAAGGTGGTGGAGGCGGGCACACTGGGAACGTTTAAGATTATCTAGATAGCCACATGAACGAAGTGGGAATGGAGGGATACAAAAGAATGGTCTAGTTTGGACCAGGGAGCGGCACGGGCTTGGAGGGCCAAAGGGCCTGTTCCTGTGCTGCATTGTTCTTTGTTCTTCTTCAAACTAGTGCAGTTGGATTTTTTACATCAACCAGAGAGGACATAGGGTTTTCGTCATCCAAAAGGTGAGACCTCTTGCAGTGCAGCACTCCCTCAACCTCGACTTTGTGCTTCAAATCCCACTCCAGAAACTCGAGCAATGATCCTCTGACCCTGAGGCAAGAGTGCTATCCTTTGACCCAGGCTTCATTCATCCATGTAACCTTCGCCATTATTCCTTCTATGTTTGTCTGGCTTCCTCTGAAATGCATCAAAATTATTTGCTTCAGCAGGTGGCAAGTTCACAGTCTAAACGCCCTGAGTCAAGGTGTTGATGCAAAAGCAGGAAATTCTGAAGAATGAATCATTATAAACCTGTTTAGGCCGCAACTAGAGTGTTGATTCCATTTCCGGTCATGGTTAGATCTCAGCTGGAACAATCCAGACAATTCTGGTCACCACATATCAGGGGAATTGTGAGAAAGGGTACTGGGGAAGTTTACCAGCTATGAGGGTCCTTTATTTTAATTCTTTCATGGAATATGACAGTCACTGATTAGGCCAGAATTTTTATTGCCCATCTCTAATTGCCCTTGAGCTGGCAAAGAAAATCTCTCAAAAGCGTGATCTTAGCAAGAATGCAGTAGTGCTGGGTGCTGGGGGAACAACATGGGATTATTGAGTTTAGAGGTTTTCTTCTTCTCAGGTTCTGTGCCAAAAGGCAGGTCAATCCACAGCCAAGACCTCCACCAGGGGTAGAGCAAAGACGCAGGTCCCAAATCCACCCGAGGCATATCAGGGATTGAACCCCATGCTGTTCACACCAACCTGATCCACAACGGCCATCCAGCCAACTGGATCCAACCAAGAAAAAGAAAACATCTCAACTTCCCTCCAGATCTTTTGGCCAATGACCTCTATGACCTTTGGTTATCAATTCATTTGTGTGAGGGAATTTTTCTCTTTCAAAACCCCTCACCACCTTGAAAGCCTCAAATAGGTCACCTCTCTGTTCTAAAGGAGAACTGTCCCAATTTTTCCAACCTTTCCTCAGAGCTCTGCGTGCACCTGCACCACATGGACTGCAGTGATTCAAGAAGGCGGATTACCACCACCTCAAGGGCAATTAGAGATGGGCAATAAAAATTCTGGCCTAGCCAGTGACCGTCATATCCCATGAAAGAATTAAAATAAAGGACCCTCATAGCTGGTAAACTTCCCCAGTACCCTTTCTCACAATTCCCCTGATATGTGGTGACCAGAATTGTCTGGATTGCTCCAGCTGAGATCTAGCCATGACCGGAAATGGAATCAACACTCTAGTTGCGGCCTAAACAGGTTTATAATGATTCATTCTTCAGAATTTCCTGCTTTTGCATCAACACCTTGACTCAGGGCGTTTAGAATGTGAACTTGCCACCTGCTGAAGCAAATAATTTTGATGCATTTCAGAGGAAGCCAGACAAACATAGAAGGAATAATGGCGAAGGTTACATGGATGGAGTGAGAGGAGGATTGGTGGGAGAAGGTTTGAGGAGAATAAATACCAGCATGACTTTAGAATTAAATCACAGAATAGTTATAGCCCAAAAGGAGGCTATTCGGCCCTTAGTACGCTACTTTAAAAAAAAATCATTCTTGAGACATGGGCGTCGCTGGCTGGCCAGAATTTATTGCCCATCCCTAGCTGCCCGAGGGCAGTTGAGAGTCAACTACATTGCTGAGGCTCTGGAGTCACACGTAGCCAGACCAGGTATGTGCGGGTTAGGTTTGATTGGCCATCCTAAAATTGCCCCTTAGTGTCCTGAGATGCGTAGGTTAGAGGGATTAGTATGTAGGGATATGGGGGTAGGCCTGAGTGGGATTGTGGTCGGTGCAGACTCAATGGGCCGAATGGCCTTTTTCTGTACTGTAGGGTTTCTATGATTCTATTTCTAGGTAAGGATGGCCGATTTCCTTCCCTTAAATACATTAGTGAACCAGATGGGTTTTTCCGACAATGGTTTCATGGTTACCAGTATTCGTAATTCCAGATATTTTTTAGTGAATTCAGATTCCACCAGCTGTCATGGTGGGATTTGAACCCAGGTCCCCAGAACATGAGCTGAGTTTCTGGATTAATACTCTAGTGATAATACCACTAGGCCATTGGCTCCCCATACTTGTACTTGTATTATTTGCTGGCTTGTCCAGTTTGAATTGTTTGGCTTTACAAGCTTGAAAAGTGGGCAGCACGGTAGCACAGTGGTTAGCATTGCTGCTTCACAGCGCCAGGGACCCGAGTTCAATTCCCGGTTTGGGTCACTGTCCGTGTGGAGTTTGCACATTCTCCCCGTGTCTGCGTGGGTTTCCTCCGGGTGCTCCAGGTTCCTCCCAAATTCTGAAAGACATGCTGGTTAGGTGCATTGACCTGAACAGGCGCTGGACTGTGAAGACTGAGGGAATTTCACAGTTACTTATTTGCAGTGTTAATGTGAGCCTTACATATGACTAATAAATAAACTTTAACTTTTCAAACTTAAATGCCTTTTCAAATAGTCAACCTCAAAGAATTCAATTTCATTTCAGTAACAGAGTTGCAAAGTAGTGGGAATCTGGATTTAAACTCTACACTAGGTCCATGGGGTTAGAGGCTTGGATTCTGAAGAATTACCAGACGACGCAGTGAAAACAATTTGCTACCTTTCCTGTAGCACTGTTTCTAATGCCAGGGAATTGTGACATTTAAATTGGAACACAAAAGCCATACGATTCAGTTTTCACCACCAGCACTAAACAATCTATCACCAGCTGTAAACTTTATGAATGAACTGCTCGATGTAAAACATAAATTATGAAGTCAAACCATTTCAAAGCCTAGAGGTAAGAGTTGTGGGCAGCTAGCTGCATGAAAAGAGGATTTATAGTTATCTTTGGCTTTGACATCTTTATACAAACAGCACTGAAGAAAGAAATTCTTACAAATGTTTTTCAGAAACTACACCATTATAACCTGAATTGCTCAATACTATAATAATATTTATTCTGGAGTTTAGGTGAATTGTTAAATATTACCTTTTGCAGATGACTATGAACCCTTGAGATTTAATCAGACTGCAACTTCCATTCAACAAGGCTCAATTAAAAACTTCTACAAAGGTAAGATTGGATGATAAATCAAATCAAAATGGTGGTGCTCATCAGAAACAGAGGCCAAAATATTCAATGTTCGCACACATTGCTCTTTCAGCTCAGAAAAATGTAAACTTGTGCCAGGTTTACGTAAAGGGAACTAGTCATCAATCTCAAATGCAGTTCTCAATGGTCTGTGGGCCATCGACAAAGTCACCACCAAATCTGACACCAACTGGTGAGATGGGGTTTGGGCAGCTGGTGTGTAAATGGGGTGGATGTGGGAGCGATTGGGTAATGACTGACCTTCTAAAATTGGGGTTGAGCCAGAGTAGATTTAACTTCAGTCCAACCAGTGCTGTATCTGACAATGGGAATGCCTGGTGCAGTGTGGATAAAAGGTTTTACTCAGCATCAGATTCTCAATGTATCTGATTGAGGCAGGGTTTGATGTAACAGTGCTTGATGACAGACTTCTGTCCTTGGGCGGCAAGGTGGCACAGTGATTAGCATTGCTGCCTCACAGTGCCAGGGACCTAGGTTCAATTCCTTCGTGCAAAGTGCTTCCAGATAACACCCGCTGAACAGCCAAGCTCCAATTAAGTTTGTGCCCCTGTGTTAAGAAGGCATATGGTAGGCAGAGGGAAACTATCAAATCTTTCAGACTCTTCAATCTTAGAAACTTAAGGGAATGCAAGGCTAGTCTATCCTCATAACCTTGCTAGATAGATTATCTGGGATAGCCTGTAAGCTGTGCGGCATGATGGCACAGTGGTTAGCACTGCTGTCTCACAGCGCCAGGGACCCGGGTTCAATTCCGGCCTAGCGTCACTGTCTGTGCGGAGTCTGCACGTTCTCCCCGTATCTGCGTGGGTTTCCTCCAGGTGCTCTGGTTTCCACCCACACTCCAAAGATGTGTGGGTTAGATGGATTGGCCATGCTAAATTGACCCTGATGTCAAGGGGGATAGAAGGGTAAATATGAGAGGTTACGGATGGGATTGTGATTGGTGCAGACCCAATGGGCCGAATGGCCTCCTTCTGCACTGTAGGGATTCTATGATAAGCTTTTCCTCAGCTATATCGAATTTGTGAAGAGGGAATTTAAATAACAGGCTTTAAACATGTATCGTCTCTCATTCCTTTTTAATTTAAAAAAAATAAATTGAATTGTCATAGCAGTGTTTTGAGAAAAAGCCAAACTATACTCCGAGTTGCTAATGAGCACCATCGCAATATGTTGCTGATTGGAGTGGAGCTGACAGGGCTACAGGACAGAGATCTTTTTCTGTAACTATCCAATGGGAAACTGAGACAGTGGGAGACTGCGAGAAACGGAAAAGAGAAACCGAGAAACAGCTTGCATTTATCTAAAGCATGCCCAGGGGCCAGAAAGAGGGCATGAGAAACATGTTTAATTATAAATATAGACTATATAACTTCTCTCTTCAATCTTCGTTTTACAACAGAACCAACCCAAAGGGAGAAATCTACGTGTAACAGAAACCTGAAACAAAAAACATAACTGCAAGATGCTCCAGTTCCAAAAGGCTTTTCGGTCACAAACCATCAGAGTTCACCTCAGGTTCAGGTGATCATTTTTGCAGCTGTTCTAACTGAACACGTAGGATGAAAGACTGCAGACAGACTCCAGTGTGGTCATAGACATGCTCCAACAATTATGATATGAACCTGAGTCAGAGAAGATTTGCATCTAAGAAGAATAAGGAGAATGCCAAAGAGAAAACTGTGCCAGCAATATGATATGGTCATGGTATTGGTGCCATTTGACAGATAACATTATTTGAGTTACTAATGGAATGGATTGTTCTGGATCAACACAATTCAGGTGCAAACTTGGGTTGAGAAGTGGTGAAATAACATTTACTTCATACAAATGCCAGACAGTGACTAGTTCGAACAAGAGAGGGTCTAACAGCATGTCAGCTGTGACTCACTTGGTAACACTCTTGCTTCTGAATCACCAGGTTCTGCATTCAAGGCCCACTCCAGTACTTGGGCACAAAAATCAAGGCTGACAATGCAGTGCAGTGCTGGGGGAATGCTGCACTGTCACAGCCACTCTCTTTTGGATGTGACATTAAACTGATGTCCATTGGCAGCTCAGGTGGATGTAAAAGATCACATGGCATTATATTGATGAGTGGGAGAGTTCTCCCCGGTGCCCTTGCCAATATTTAACCCTCAATCAACATCACAAAAACAGATTATCTAGTCATCATCAGGGTGCTGTGTGCGCGAGCTTGCTGTGCACAAATTGGCTTCTGCATTTCCTGCATTCCAACAGTGACCAATTTCATAAGTATTTAACTCCCTTTGAGATGTTCTGCAATCGTGAAAAGCACTATATAAATGGAAATCTTTCTTTAAGCATCTTGCTTTGACCTCCAATGGCATTACCATCACTGAATCCCCCACTATCAACATCCTGGGGGTTACCATCACTGAATCCCCCACTATCAACATCCTGGGGGTTACCATCGCTGAATCCCCCACTATCAACATCCTGGGGGTTACCATCACTGAATCCCCCACTATCAACATCCTGGGGGTTACCATCACTGAATCCCCCACTATCAACATCCTGGGGGTTACCATCGCTGAATCCCCCACTATCAACATCCTGGGGGTTACCATCGCTGAATCCCCCACTATCAACATCCTGGGGGTTACCATCGCTGAATCCCCCACTATCAACATCCTGGGGGTTACCATCACTGAATCCCCCACTATCAACATCCTGGGGGTTACCATCGCTGAATCCCCCACTATCAACATCCTGGGGGTTACCATCGCTGAATCCCCCACTATCAACATCCTGGGGGTTACCATCGCTGAATCCCCCACTATCAACATCCTGGGGGTTACCATCGCTGAATCCTCCACTATCAACATCCTGGGGGGTACCATCGCTGAATCCCCCACTATCAACATCCTGGGGGTTACCATCACTGAATCCCCCACTATCAACATCCTGGGGGTTACCATCACTGAATCCCCCACTATCAACATCCTGGGGGTTACCATCGCTGAATCCCCCACTATCAACATCCTGGGGGTTACCATCGCTGAATCCCCCACTATCAACATCCTGGGGGTTACCATCGCTGAATCCCCCACTATCAACATCCTGGGGGTTACCACTGACCAGAATCTGAACTGGACACAGCCATATAAATACCGTGGCTACAAGAGGTCAGAGGCCTGGAATTCTGTGGAGAGTAATCTACTTCGTGAGCCTGTAACCCACTCCCCCAAAGCCTGTTCAGCAAGTACACAAGCCAGGAGTGTGATGGAATACACTCCACTTGACTGGATAAGTGCAGCTCCAACAACACAAGAAGCTCGACACTATCCAGGACAAAGCAGCCCTCTTGATTAGCACCCCATCCACTCAAACTTCACTTCCTCCACTACAGGTGCAGATGGGCAATGGTGTGACCATCTCCAAGCTGCACTGCAGCAACTCGCCAAGGCTCCTTCAGCAGCACCTTCCAAACTTCTACCAAAAGAGAAAATGTTGGAAAATCTCAGCAGGTCTGGCAGCATCTGTAAGGAGAGAAAAAAGAGCTGACTTTGAGTGCAGATGACCCTTTGTCAAAGCCAAAAGGCATAGAAAGTGGGAGATATCAGATTCCAGCATCTGCAGTAATTTGCTTTTATTCCAAACGTCTACACCTGAAACAAGGGCAGCAGACGCATGGACCTCTATCACCTGCAAGCTTCCATCCAAGTCATACAATAATCTGACTTGGCAATATACAGCAATTTCATTGTCCAAATGTTGGACCTATCCAATTTGTGATAAATGATGGCCTTACGAGCATGACCAGACCCTCTGAGGAATAATACTAAAAAAACTACACACTAACTTACACTAAGACAAGATTACATTATGACTAGCATTTATGTAGCACTTTTAACACAGAAAGGTCCCAATTAGTTTAACAGAGCACAAGGTAAGTAGTTCTGTTCTAGAAATCCAGTTGGTGAAGGATAGAGCTGGAGCCTATCTTTGCACACTTTTATATTTACGACATTACACCTCACAAACATCGATCTCCTGAACCAACAACCACAGTTTTAATCTGTATCTGTTTCTGTGCTTAAGCAAAACCACAGTTAATGCAGGATCAGACCATTCAGCCCTTTGAGCCTGCTCCATCACTCAATAATCATTGAGCCAAAGGAGGAGAGGTTAGAAAAAGATGACCAAAGGTTTGGTTAACGGTGTGGGTTTTGGGGGGTGGAGTCTTAGAAAAAGATAAGTGGAGGTGTGGTAGGAGTTAAGGAGATAATTTCAGTGGGATAAGTAGCCAGTTTGAGAGAGCAAGATTGTCTGAGTTATGATACCTCAGTTAAAGCAAGCAAATCATTTGGCCAGACATAAGACGGCATTCATCAAGCCATGCATAATCGTAAATCATATGGAATGCCTTTTAATATAATAATGTGTGTCAAGGTGTTTCATTGGAACATTATCAGACAAAATTGGGCACTAAGCCACAAAGTGGTTTTGAGAAGCCTTTCTTAGGAGAAAAGGCAGGTAGAGACATGGAGAGGTTCAGGGATATGCAAGAAGCCAGAATTAGGTCAGTGCAGTTACCTCAGAGGATCATGGTGTTGAAGGAGACTGTAGAAATGGGGAAGAGGCAAGGTTATCGAGGGATCTGAAAAGAAGATTGAGAATTTTAACAAGCCTACGAGCTCTGGGATGATGGGTGAATAGAGTTTTAATGTGCATTAGGCAAGAGGCAGCAGTGTTTTATGGAGGGTAGAATGAGGGAGGTTGGCCAGGCGTAAACCGATAATAGTCAAGTCTGAAGTAACAGGATGAGGGTTTAAGCAACTGATGATCCGATGCAGGGGCACAATGTGAGAGAGACGATCTTAGGGACAGTGTGAATGTGTGATCGGAAGCTCATCGCGGGGTCTAATACAAGAGGCAAGGTTGCAAACTGTGTTGGCCAGTCTCAGGAAGAGGAATGGAGCTGTTGGCTAATGAAGAGTTTGCTGCAGG
Organism: Mustelus asterias; assembly: GCF_964213995.1. NCBI lineage: Eukaryota > Metazoa > Chordata > Chondrichthyes > Carcharhiniformes > Triakidae > Mustelus > Mustelus asterias. The sequence continues at coordinate 137,541,169 of NC_135807.1, forward strand.
AGCCAAAGACAAAGGGCATGATCTCACGACCTCATCCCACCTGTTGTTTAGCGAGGTGAGGTGGTAAGATTGGGTGAGCGGTAAGAAATCAGGTTCGTGTCAGGTTTTTCGCCTCACCCAATTGTTCCGGCCCTGTTTTGCCAACAAAATCAGCTTAGTGCCCAAAGGGCGCAAAGCCAATTTCAATATTAATAACAAAATTTATATGTCATTCGTGAGTCTTGGAGTCTGGGCTCATTTGCACTTACCTGCTCGCCGGTTGAGCCTCTCACTGATGTCCATAGGGCGATACACTGGGAGATCGGGGCGACTGCGCAGTGACGCCCCAAGAACTCAGCAGCCCCGGCGAGCTAAGACTCCTCCCCAACCTACCCCCCCTTCCCTGCCCTCCCCCCCCTCCTTGCTGGAGAGAATCACATCCTAGCTCTTTTTTTTTGCACTGAGTGCCATAAGATCACATCTCATAGCTCACCGAAAAAAACCCAGTGCGATCTCTCCCATTTTCTCGCTCGTTCGGCACTTCGAATTCTTTTTTTGTGAAATCACACCCAAAATCTTTGTTCTTCCCAATGTTTAGCTGGAGAAAATGTCTGCTCATGCAGGATGTCTGACAAATTAGTGTAAGTGGAGGGATCAAGAGGAGTAATGGCATTACCGAGCAGGGTGTGGTCAGTGCGATGATGAAAACTGATGCTGTGTTTTCACCCAGTGCCACAATTGGACTGTTTATAGGTGAGAAATAAGGAGGGGGACCAGGAGCAGCTAAATCCTAGGGCCACACTTTGTACTTGCTGAGATTCATAGAAGGGAGAAGGGAGTGCAGAAGGGAGCCATTCGGCCCATTAAGTCTGGACCAACTCTCTGGCAGAGCTTCTTAAGAAGTCTCACAACTCCAGGTTAAAGTCCGACAGGTTTATTTGGTAGCACAAGCCACTAGCTTTCAGAGCGCTGCTCCTTCATCAGGTGACTCACCTGATGAAGGAGCAACGCTCCGAAAGCTTGTGGCTTGTGCTACCAAATAAACCTGTTGGACTTTAACCTGGTGTTGTGAGACTTCTTACTGTGCCCACCCCAGTCCAAAGCCGGCATCTCCACATCAAAGCTTCTTACCCAGGCCCTATCCCCGTAACCCCATGTACGTACTCCGCTAATTCCCCTAACCTATACATCTTGGGACACTAAGGGGGAATTTATCCACCTAACTGGCACATCTTTGGAGTGTGGGAGGAAAACAGATCACCCGGAGGAAACCCATGCAGACACAGGGAGAACATTATAGAAAGAATATTATTAAACTAGGAAGAGTGCATCAAGTCCCGGTAGCATCCTAGTACTAGGATGCTACCGGGACTTGATGGTTTGAGTTATAAGGAGAGGGTGGATAGACTGGGACTTTTTTCTCTGGAGCATAGAAGGCTGAGGGGTGATCTTATAGAGGTCTATAAAATAATGAGGGGATAGATCAGCTAGATCGTCAATATCTTTTCCCAAAAGTAGGGGAGTCTAAAACTAGAGAGCATAGGTTTAAAGTGAGAGGGGAGAGATACAAAAGGGCCCAGAGGGGCAATTTTTTCACACAGAGGGTGGTGAGTGTCTGGAACAAGCTGCCAGAGGTAGTAGTAGAGGCAGGTACAATTTTGTCTTTTAAAAAGCGTTTAGACAGTTACATAGATAAGATGGGTATAGAGGGATATGGGCCAAACACGGGAAATTGGGACTAGGTTAGGGGGTTTAAAAAAAAAGTGCGGCATGGACAAGTTGGGCCGAAGGGCCTGTTTCCATGCTGTAAACCTCTATGACTCTAACATGCAAACTCCAGTCACCCAAGGCTGCAATCGGACCTAGGGCAGCATTGCTAACCACTGTACCACCGAGGCGCCCGATATTCAGCAACTCCATATCGCAATATGCTTCTTCCAACAAGAAACGTCATATAACAACCCAAATCCAGATGTAAACATTTTCAAATCTTGCATAATGTACATGCCTGTGTCTGTAACACCTCGGGCATTACATTTATCACATGCAAATTTTTGCGCAATACTAAAGCTAACAGGTTCAAATGTCATATTTATAACAGGAATACAAACAAAACTGAACAGGCAGGGAACATATCAATCTGGTAGTAGCAAGCAAAAATTAACAGCAGTTCAAAAAACACTTGCATTTATATAGTGCTTTTCACCTCATGTTTCAGAGTGCTTTACAGCCAATTAAATACTTTATTTGAAGTGTGGTCACTATTTTAATGAAGGAAGCATGGCAGCCAATTTATGTACAGCATGATCCATTGAGTGAGAACGGAGCTTGAAACCTTCAAACAAAAATAGTCTGTCTGTCAATGGGTGTTTTTTTTGTTGTAATTTGAGAGGGGGTTCATGTGCTATTTTAATTAAGGTAGCACTAAGTGGGTACTTCCTTGACAAAGTGCAGACATTAAACCTAGGTCCTGCTTGCCATTTCAGGTGGAATATAAAGCTTTTATTTAAGGAAGAACAGGGAAGTTTTCCCAACCAATGTTCCTTGCACAACCACATACTGAACCTCACTGCTCACAGGTGCTAATTCATTGGCCATGAAGGTACTTTGGGCCGTCCTGAGGTTGTTAAAGGTGCTGCATAAATGCAAATTATCTTAAGGTTGCAATAAATGTCTAAGCTGCAGTAATTGTCTTGTCAACACTAGCTATCTCTAGTTAGTTATTTTGATACTCACTTAATGCAAGAAAATCAGAGTTAATGCTACAGAAATGAACATCGAAGAGGTTTACAATGCAGAAGGAAATCATTTGCCTCATTGTTTCAGTACAGTTTTGTTAGAACACTCTGTATCCCATCATGCAGAACCACTTTTTCCCCCCATGTCATTGTATCCTCCTCCAATATTCAATTATTTGTCCAATATTTTCTTTAAAAGAATGAAATAGTTTTCCCTCAGCTACCTTCTGTGGCAAAGTATTCCTTGCTCCAACAACCCTGTGGAAGGAAATTTCTTCTCACCGTTTCTTCACTCTATTAGTTCCAATTTTAAATTGATGATTGCCCCATCAATGACTTTCACATCATTAGAGAAACCAGTCTCTCACTTCTTGCCCTATCAAAATCCAATTTCATTATTATCCATTAAATATCCTCTTAAACTACCCTTGCTCAGGTGAAAATAGCTCTTTCTTCAAAATGGTATGACCAAATTATTTGTACACCTCCTATTCATAAAACCCAAAAAGCCACTGGCCTTTTTATCGGAAGGACATTTCTAACTAAACTCACTCTTCCAGGAAATGATGTCTTTCAGCATCTTTGCACTGAGTGTTTATTCTCATTCCTCATTTTTCATAAGAACACAAGAACTAGGAGCAGCAGTAGGCCATCTGGCCCCTCGAGCCTGCTCCGCCATTCAATAAGGTCATGGCTGATCTTTTTGTGGACTCAACTCCACTTATCCGCCCGCTCGCCATAACCCTTAATTCCTTTACTGTTCAAAAATGTATCTATTCTTGCCTTAAAAACATTTAATGAGGTAGCCTCAACTGCTTCAGTGGGCAGGGAATTCCACAGATTCACAACCCTTTGTGTGAAGAAGTTCCTCCTCAACTCGGTCCTAAATCTGCTTCTCCTTATTTTGAGGCTATGCCCTCTAGTTCTAGTTTCACCCACCAGTGGAAACAACTTCCCTGCTTCTATCTTATCTATTCTCTTCATAATCTTGTATGTTTCTATAAGATCTCCCCTCATTCTTCTGAATTCCAATGAGTATAGCCCCAGTCTACTCAGTCTCTCCTCATAAGCCAACCCTCTCAACTCCGGAATCAACCTAGTGAATCTTCTCTGCACCTCCTCCAGTGCCAGGATATCCTTTCTCAAGTAAGGAGACGAAAACTGTACACAGTACTCCAGGTGTGGCCTCACCAGCACCTTATACAGCTGCAACATAATCTCACTGTTTTTAAACTCCATCCCTCTAGCAATGAAGGACAAAATTCCATTTGCCTACTTAATTACCTGCTGCACCTGCAAACCAACTCCTTGAGATTCCTGCACAAGGACACCCAGGTCCCTCTGCACAGCAGCATGTTGCAATTTTTTACCATTTAAATAATAGTCCATTTTGCTGTTATTCCTACCAAAATGGATGACCCCACATTTACCAACATTGTACTCCATCTGCCAGACCCTCGCCCACTCACTTAGATTATCTATATTCCTTTGCAGACTTTCAGCGTCCTCTGCACACTTTGCTCTTCCACCCATCTTAGTGTCATCTGCGAATTTTGACACACTACACTTGGTCCCCAACTCCAAATCATCTATGTAAATCGTAAACAATTGCGGTCCCAACACTGATCCCTGAGGCACACCACTAGTCACTGATCGCCAACCAGAAAAACACCCATTTAGCCCCACTCTTTGCTTTGTTAGTTAACCAATCCTCTATCCATGCTAATACATTACCCGTAACACTGTGCACCTTTATCTTATGTAGCAGTCTTTGGTGCGGCACCTTGTCAAATGCCTTCTGGAAATTCAGATGCACCACATCCACAGGTTCCCCATTGTCCACTGCACATGTAATGTTCTCAAAGAATTCCACCAAATTAGTCAAACATGACCTGCCCTTTAGGAATCCATGCTGCGTCTTACCAATGGGACAATTTATATCCAGATGTCTCGCTATTTCTTCCTTGATGATAGATTCAAGCATTTTCCTACTACAAAAGTTAAGCTAACCAGTCTATAGTTACCTGCCTTTTATCTACCTCCTTTTTCAAACAGTGGCGTCACATTTGCTGTTTTCCAATCTGCGGGAACCACCCCAGAGTCCAGCAAATTTTCCTCCTCGACATGATTATTTTGTACTCATCTGCCGATCCCACTGAAACATCTCCGTCTGAAGTCTTTTACAGTGCTGCCACTGTTTGCCAAAGATCGGTCGATAGTGGTTAATATAGTAATTAATAAACAACAGCATAATGTTTGAGGGATTGCTCCATGCCCAGGTGTACACAGCCCAGCCTCGCTGAGCTCCCCCAAAAGCAATTGGAATCCAATCTTAACATTCCACCATCATTCTGAGACTGAAGGAAATCTGCTCAAACTGGTCTTATGTAGAGGCATTGCGATCTGATTCATTTCACTCTGCTCACCCTTAATACTGTGGCTCAAACTCACCAAATATGTTTCCATTTTTCCTTCCAACTCGATTTGATCAATTAAGGGGAGTTCTTTTACTGGGCTCACTGTGCTAAGCCTCTGCTTGATAACCTTTTTACGAAGACTTTGAAGGCAGTAAGGAATCCAGGATTCCACAAACTGGTTGATTATTTGTGACGTGATGAGCAAGGCAGCCAGATTCTAGGAGACAAAACAAATCAGACATGCTACAGGTTATTTCTTTATTTTTTTAAATGTGCAAGTCCAAGATTTTCATTTGTTCTCACTAAGTTTTCTCCCTTCAATCTTAAAGGTCCATTCAAAAATCACTGATCACCTGTGTATCTTGTTCAAGTGGCCATTATTCATTGGGGCTTTAGCAGTGAGTGCCTGAACGCACCGACTGTATAGAGGGTTTCACTCCACCGCCCGGTACAGACTTCTTCCCAAGAATCATACATCGCTGAAGGAAGTTATTCAGCCCATTGTGCCTGAGTAAATAGCTACCCAATTTGGTCCATTCCCCCCAAGCCCTGCAATTCTTTCCATTTCAAGTATTTTTCCAATTCCCCATTGAAAATTATTATTGAATCTGTTTTCACCGCTCTTTCAGGCGCTTGCATTCCTGATCATAACTCATTGCTATGGAAAAAGAAACTCATCTCCTCTGGTTACCAACCCTCCTGTTAGATCGGAAATAACGTCTCCCTCTCGACTTGATCAAAACACTTCACGAGTTTGAACTATTAAATCTCACCTCCTTCTCTTGTTAAGTGAGCTAACTCATGACGGCCAGAATTCCAGCAAATCTTTTCAGCACCCCCTCGAAGGTTTTGTCACCCTGACAAAAGTACAGTGGCAGATTTGGACATAGATATTGCATCCAAAAGATATTTAGCTTAACTTCCTTACATTTGTACCCCGTGCCTCTACCTACAAAACTTAGAATTGCATATGATTTCTTATTTTTACCCTTCCAACTTCAAAGAGGTCCCAGATCCCTCTGCTCTTTTATCCCCTTTAGAATTGTACCAAACAGACATCAAGCATAAATTGGCTATCAGGAGCTGAAATGTTACCCAATCTTTTTTCTTCTAATGCAGAGGTACCGAAGTCACCCAGCCAGGTTAGGCTAAATCAGTTCAAGTCAAGAGTTAAACCAAAGAACTTTCTGTTCTATAAAGCTTATTTACTGAGCCTTCAAGAGAGATTTATCATTACCCTCTTAAATAGTAAATTGCTTGCCCTCATGTTCTTACTGTTTAAGTTAGAGATTAGATTTACTACTGTACTTTTAACGATAGTGGTGTGCTAGCCAGTACAAACATTAAGGGCTGCTTCAGAAACAGGAAAACTAATACAGCATCCTTTCATGTGATTACGTGCTCCAGGACATGTTCGTGTGAGCAGGAAGCAGGAGAAAGAACGATCAAAAAAGTATCTTTTGACTGGATTTTTTTTCCGAAAGGCTGGGAGAGTTAGAGAGCAAAAGGGTTTTAGGGGAAAAATTTCAGAGTGATGGCTGAAAGCGTGAGCATGATTCTGTAGCAGAAGAATGAGGAGGTGTACTTCAGATCAGAGTTTCACGGTGGGACAGGGGGCTGCATGACAGGCTTGAGGTTCAGCATTGGTTGAACACAAAGATGTGCATTTCCATAGCACCTTTCATGGAGATGTCCCATATCGCTTTACAGGGGAAAGTGTGGAAGAGAAGACAATAGGATGGTCATCCATAAGTACATGTCTGACATCTAGTCAAACAATGAGGCAACATTTTGGATCAAGGTCTCCAAGTGCGATAGTGAGCTTGGACATTAATGACACACACAAAGGAAGCAGTGATCATGGGAGTGATTCTCCCATCCCCCAGCACAGCGGGCCAGGACGTTCAGGCAGCGCCGGATTAATGTGATCCGCGCTGGGCGCCCAGGTCCGAGCGCATCTCCCAGCACCGGATTTCCAGTGCTGTCAGTTCCACAGCGGAAATAGGCATGGAGCTGTATTATGCAGCTTCTAATTTTCATCTAATTTGAATGTAATTAGCGGGCCCGCCAACCTCTCCCACCCTCCACCGGGAGTACTTCAGTGGCATGGGGTGGGGCCTAATGGGGGCGACTGGTACCACTGCCACTCTGCAGTTGGGATTGGGGGGGGGGGGGGGGGGGGAAGGAGTGAGGCCAGTGGTTGGGGGCCTGCTGGGGGAGTTGGGGCTGCTGGGGCCATCTCGGCGCTGACAGATTGGTGCATGTGCAGTGGCCCGCTTAGTGCTATGCTGCTGCCTCCTTCCACAGGGCTAGGTCCCAGCCCCAGCTTTTCAGCGTAATTCGCGCTAGTGCACTTTGCAGTGCAGTGTGGGACATTCTTTTCTAAACTCCTACTGAAAAAAAAAGCGGGATTTACTCCAGTTTTCACGCGAATTCGACCCCCCCCCCATATTTGTGGCATATAGTAAAGGAATCGGAAGAAGCAGGGGGGAAAAGCCATCAGGTGTTATAATATCTGAAATAACAAATGCAAAACAAGAACACGCCACTGAGCAAAATGCTCTGGAAACAAGGTGCCATTCAGAAAGTCTTCTTCCCTCAGTGACATTCAATAATTTAATTGAGCCATTCCAATTTCAAAACATTTACCTGTCTTAGAAGCTTCATATCCTGAAGAATAAATGCGATATAGAAGAGGGATGCAAAACAGTTTATGAAATTGAACTGGAAAACAGAAATTAATATATGTGTAAGGAAATAGTTAAGACAAGATTTCAAATGGATGACAAAACATTCCAAGTCAGAGTCCGAAGCAAAAGCTCTTCACAGTTGAGTTTTGTTCTTCTGCTGTTCACATTGCCGTAGTTATTTTTCAGATAATAAATTTCAAATGCAATTATAAATGGTATAGAGTCAGAGTCATAAAGGCCATTTGGCCCACCAAATTCATGCCAACTCTTTGTAGAGCAATCCTGTCACGGTCAATCCTGTGTCTCAGCAAGTTTATTTCCCTCATCCAATTTCCTTTTGAAATTGACCATTTCTGCTTCTGCCAGCCTGGTAAACAGCAGATCTAAATCATCACCTCTCACTGTTAAAACCGTTCTTTTCCCCCCCCCCCCTTTTGATTGTCCATCTTATCTGAATCATAGTCACCATCATCCACTTGTCTATCAGATCTCCCCTCAACCTCCTTTGCTCCAAGCTTCCCCAAACTAACTTTGTAGCTAAAGTCTCTTGTCCCTGGAACTGTTCTAATAATCTTTCACTGCACCCTCGCAAAGATGCTCACAATCGTCATTAACTGAGGTGACCAGAAGTGGAATCAACACACTCGCTGTGGCCTAACCAGTTTTATAAAGATTCATCAGAACTCCCTGCTTTTGTATCAATACCTCAACTCAGAGCAGCTGGAATGGGGAACTCGCCACTACATTAAGTCGCTGAAGCAAATAATATAGACGCATTTAAGAGGAAGCCAGACAAAGACAGGAGGGGGAATGTAAAAGTGCGATGGAGTGAGATGAAGATTGGTGGGAAGAGGTTTGTGTGGAGCACAAATACCAGCATGACCATAGAATGTAATCACAGAATAGTTACAATCTAGGAGGAGGCCATTTGACCCTTCATGTCCCTGCTGGCTTTCTGCAAAAGCAACTCAGCTAATCCCTTACACCCATTTCTTCCCTGTAACCCTCCAATTTCTTCTTCTCTTCAGATCCTCATCCAATTCTGTTTTGAAAGCCCTAAGTGAATCGGCTTCTACAATAGTCTTGGGTGAGGCATGTTAGCTCCTAACCACAGGCTGCATAAAAAAGCTTTTCCTAATGTCACTGCTGGTTGATTTGCCATTCACATTCAACTGGTATCCTCTGGCCGTTGGGAATAATTTCTCCCATTCTAGAATCTTCATAGAATCATAGAATCCCTACAGTGCAGAAGGAGGCCATCCGGCCCTTTGATCCTGCACTGACCACAATCCCACGCAGGCCCTATTCCCGTAACCCCACATATTTACCCCACTAATCCCCCGACACCAAGACAATTTAGCATGGCCAATCCACTTAACTAGCACATCTTTGGAGTGTGGGAGGAAACTGAAGAACCCGCAGGAAACCCACGCAGGCACGGAAAGAATGTGTGGACTCCACACAGACAGTGACCCAAGCCAGGAATCGAACCCAAGTCCCTGGCGCTGTGAGGCAGCCGTGCTAATTGACTTTGAAGAGCTTTATCAAGTCTCCTCTTTACTTTCTCCTCTAAGGAGAGCAACCCTTAGTTTTGCCAACTTATCCACATAATTGATCCCTGGAACTCCTCGCGCAAATCCTATCAATCCATGAAAGCACATTGATCTGCATTTTAACTATCCAATTGTCTTGCTTCCATATCTTTTCACATTTTCGGACAGCAAAAAAAAAAATCAATCTCAAATTTAAAATCATTAATGAACCCCAGCATCTACTGCATTATAAGACCATAAGACCATAAGACATAGGAGCGGAAGTAAGGCCATTCGGCCCATCGAGTCCACTCCACCATTCAATCATGGTTGATTTCAACTCCATTTACCCGCTCTCTCCCCATAGCCCTTAATTCCTCGAGAAATCAAGAATTTATCAATTTCTGTCTTGAAGACGCTCAACGTCTCGGCCTCCACAGCCCTCTGTGGCAATGAATTCCACAGACCTACCACTCTCTGGCTGAAGAAATTTCTCCTCATCTCTGTTCTAAAGTGACTCCCTTTTATTCTAAGGCTGTGCCCCCGCGTCCTAGTCTCCCCTGCTAATGGAAACAACTTCCCTACGTCCATCCTATCTAAGCCGTTCATTATCTTGTAAGTCTCTATCAGATCTCCCCTCAACCTCCTAAACTCCAATGAATATAATCCCACGATCCTCAGACGTTCATCGTATGTCAGGCCTACCATTCCTGGGATCATCCGTGTGAATCTCCGCTGGACCCGCTCCAGTGCCAGTATGTCCTTCCTGAGGTGTGGGGCCCAAAATTGCTCACAGTATTCCAAATGGGGCCTAACCAGTGCTTTATAAAGCCTCAGAAGTACATCCCTGCTTTTGTATTCCAAGCCTCTTGAGATAAATGACAACATTACATTTGCTTTCTTAATTACGGACTCAACCTGCAAGTTTACCTTTAGAGAATCCTGGACTAGGACTCCCAAGTCCCTTTGCACTTTAGCATTATGAATTTTGTCACATGAATTATGTGGGACAGACTTCTACACTTCCATAATCTGCGAAGATGTGTTTCCTAACTTCTCTCCTGAATGATGTGTCTCTGATTTTCAGGTTATGCCCCCTTGTCCAAGACACCCCACCAATGGAAAAAGGTCCCCTCTATCTACCCTTATTAATTCCTTTCTAAAACTGAAAAACCTCAATCATTTCACCCTTTTATATTTTAGAGAATATAAGCCTCTTCTCAAAATACTCCAAGGAGTCTTGGACCCTTTGAGCGCTGTGGGTTAAGTCAGGTTAAAAGTAGGTATTTTTTTCAGGATAATCATCCAATTCTGTTTTGAAAGTCACTATTAAATCTGCCTCCACCATACTCTTCAGGCAATTTTCTTAAACTTTTTATTGCTCTGCCCAAGACCGCAAGAAACTACAAAAGGTCGTGAATGTCGCCCAATCCATCACGCAAACCAGCCTCCCATCCATTGACTCTGTTTACATTTCCCGCTGCCTCGCAAAAGCAGCCAGCATAGTTAAGGACCCCACGTACCTCGTACATTCTCTCTTCCACCTTCTTTCATTGGGAAAAAGATACAAAAGTCTGAGGTCACGTATCCGACTCAAGAACAGCTTCTTTCCTGCTGCCATCAGACTTTTGAATGGACCTACCTTGCAATAAGTTGATCTTTCTCTACACCCTAGCTATGACTGCAACACTACATTCTGCACTCTTCTGTTTCCTTCTCTATGAACGGTATGCTTTGTCTGTATGGTGCGCAAGAAACAATACTTTGTGACAATAATAAATCAAATCAAAATCAAATCAAATAATGTGATTTAAACTGATTTACAGATGAACATACTTACCACTAAAACTTTCAGAACTAAATGATTCTGAAAAGATGATTCAAGCCTGTGGTTTTCTACAATGCAAAATACATACAAAAAAATCAAATGGCAAGTTAAATAAGGGTCATCCTTAAAGAGAGTAGAAAACTGCTAAAACATTCATTCAAGAAACAAATACCATTGAATTTCAATGTTTAAAATTTAGAATTTTTATTGGTTTTACCACCGCTGCAAAAATATTTAATCTTTTGATGGGATGTGGGCATCACTGGCAAGGCCAGCATTTATTGCCCATCCCCAATTGCCCTTTGAGAAGGTGATGGTGAGCTGCCTTCTTGAACTGCAATCACCAGGCAAGACTGTTCTCTTCCTGTGGGGGAGCACTTCAGCAGTCACGGGCATTCAGCCTTGGATCTTCAGGTAAGCGTTCTCCAAGGCGGCCTTCATGACACACGACAGCGCAGAGTTGCTGAGCAGAAACTGATAGCCAAGTTCCGCACACATGAGGACGGCCTAAACCGGGATGTTGGATTTATGTCACATTATCAGTAACCCCCACAGCTTTCCCCCTGATCTTGCAGAACCTTACTAGCTGTTCTGTCTGGAGACGATACACATCTCTTTAACCTGTGTTTAATGTTCCCTCCACCCACATTATCTGTACCTTTAAGGCCTGGCTGGCTGTAGAGATTTGCATTCTAATTAGCATTCTGTAACTTGATTTCTGTGTCTCTGTGCACTGTTGGAGAACAGATTTCCACTCCATCTGACGAAGGGGCAGCGCTCCGAAAGCTTATGGTATTTGGTACCAAATAAACCTGTTGGACTTTAACCTGGTGTTGTGAGACTTCTTACTGTTCTTGAACTGCTACAGTCCATTTGTCACCTGTGGCAGTTTGCAGCAGAGTGGCTTGCTAGGCCATTGCAGCGGGTCTGGAATCACATGTAGGCCAGACCAGACAAGGATGGTGGATTTCCTTCTCTTAAAAGGACCTTAGTGAACCAGATGGGTTTTTACAATTGATGTTAGCTGTCATGGTCACCATTACCGAGACTCTATTAAGCAAATTTAAAGTCCACCAACTGCTGTGATGGGATTTGAACCAGCATCCACAGAACATTAGCCTGGGATTCTGGATTACTAGTCCAGTGGCATTAGCATTGCACCAGTTAATGGCATAGCAACTCCCAACAGAGCAACAACACCCCAGCAAAACCGCCAAGGAAAAATTCTTGAAAATGAACAGGATCTTAGAGGCTTTGATCACTGCACACTCCAGTACGTTCACACTAGCATCGAGGTGCTGTTGGGGAGAGCGAGAAAGACCGTTTGCTATGAAAATATCAACTGTTAATTTATTCAAGCAGCAGTGACTTTTAATTGGAGGCTGCAACTTTGCTGAATTTAAAATGATTGCTGAGAATCCTTCATAGTTAGATAATTCAGTCTGATTTGTGTATGAAATGTGTTTACTCTGTTACAAATTAATTCATTCCATTCTGCATTTTAGCAAAGAAACATATTCTGAAAAAAAAAAGGACTTATTAAATTCTTGCGGAAGATTACACTGACTTACTTCCAGTTTAATGCAGATTGCGTATCTCACTCTAACTTCCTGCTTCAATGCATTAGTTAAAGTGTCAATAAATCTGACCAAACAGTTTAGCCGATATGTCGAGTGGTGGACTCGGGCATTAGATGTGAAGTAGTATATTTTGGGGAAAGCAAAAAATAAATATACCTAAATTGCATCATAGAATGGGCATCAAGGGGCACAGATACAAAATAAATCTCTACAAAAGTATTGCAGATGCTGGAAATCCAAAAACAAAAAGCCAAAAATGCTGGTCAGGCAACCTGTGGAGAGAAAGAGAGTTAACATTTCAGATCAAGATGACAGGTCTGATGCAAGGTCATTGATTGGAAAGGGTGACTCTCTTTCTCTCCACAGATGCGACAGTGTCCCCCAGCCTTATAAAGGGAAATGGGTTTGACCATATTTGGAGTAGTTGGTGCATTCCCAGGAAGGATGGTAAAATAATTAAAAGGGGTACAACAATGAAGTATGATTCTACTGTACTAAAATATGATCAATAAAGAATGAACATTAATGGGGATTTGAAAGGAACATTCAAAGTAATGAAAAGTTTTGGATGATTGTTTTCAACTACCTGATGAGACTAATGATTGTCACTAAAACAAAAGGAAAATTTTGGACAAATGTTTTCACACACAGGGTGATGACAACATTGAATGCTCTACAGGAAATAGCTATTGTGACAGAGACGGGAATCATTTAAAAACTGAATTAGATAGGTCTTTCAAAGAGAATATCCAAGACTAAGGGCAGCAAAATAGAATTTGAACTCACGTTGAGAGCTGACTCAGACACAATGGAATGATTCACCTCCTCTTGTACAGTAATTTCTATGATTGGGTTTACTCTGGAAAATGTTGTTATTCTCAGCTTTTATTAAGCTACAATTGATGCCACAACAAAACTGACCAGCTCAAAGTCTTGACCAATACATTGATCAGATGTTTAGAGTCCGAGTGATTGCAGAGTTGGTGTCTGACTTCCGTGTCTCTAACGGTTTTATGTACACTTCTCTTCCCAATCCGAAGGCAGTGAAAGACAGTCATACACAACCTTCCATCAGTAGGGAGGCAAACAAAAGTGCATCTCCCTCCAAAGAATCATAAAATGATACAGCATAAAATGACCCATTGGGTCTGTGCTGGTTTTTTTGGACACAGTAAGAAGTCTCACAACACCAGGTTACAGTCCAACAGGTTTATTTGGTATCACGAGCTTTTGGAGTCACTCACCCGATGAAGGAGTAGCATTCAGCTCCGAAAGCTCGTGCTACCAAATAAACCTGTTGGACTTTGACCTGGTGTTGTGAGACGACTTACTGTGCTTACCCCAGTCCAACGCCGGCATCTCCAAATCATGGTTTTTTTGGAGAAAGACCACAGGGGAATGGGACTAATCTGATAGGTCTTTTATAGTCCTGTAAATGGTTCCTTTTCAAGCATCCACCCCAAATTAGCCTTTGGAAAGTTGCTATTGAATTTGCATTCACCACCCTTGCAGGCAATGCAGTCCGGTTCACCAGTGTGCAAAAAAAAGTTTCCTCATCTCACCTCTCATTCATTTGCCAATTTCCTGAACTGAACGAGTGATTGCACTTAATGTGGAAGCTGGTCACCTTTAACTGCATATGAGGAAATTTTACACAAGGACTTTAACTCAAAGGTGACCTCACCATTGAGAGCAGTCTGCACTTACCCCATGAAGTTAAAAACTCGGCAGCGCATCTGTAGATACGATTCATAATTTCAATAACTAAAGCATAAACAATACTGGGGACAAACAGCAAGACAGAGCTGAACATTGACGGAGATTCCTCATTATAAGCTGAGACAAGCTCCTCCATATGAAAGTAGATCATCATGACAATAAGGCAGATGTAGAGGCTGAAGCAGACAAACGGAACGGAAGCCAGATATATGCGCAACTGCCTCTTGTAAGAAGGATATGTGGGTTCTTTCCTGCCGGTTGCTGGGTTCACTCCCAATGTTCCGTGAAACCCGGGCCGAGGTTCTTCAAACTCTTTCTTCTTTGTCAGAGTCCCCCACTTATAGGAAAGTTTAGCACACCAACGCTTCCAGACTTCCAGGACAATGGTCGACCACACCAGGTTGAAGGTGGCAAACACTATGTACTTGTCATAATCTTCCCATGCAAATAAATAGTAAGGCACGCCAATTATAGCCATGGGAAACAAGGCAAAGGTGAAATACTCCAAAAAAGCAAAATAGAGAGCAATACTCTGTCCAAAGTATCTCTGGATCTCGTCTGCAAAAGAGAAAAAGAGAAAAAGAAAATAGAATAGCTAACCATTAGAAACAGGCACAATTTTTAAACTGATAGAAGCCAAGACTGATTTCAAATATTTGAGGTGCAGTCCCAAAATTGAAGTTCCAACAGACATATTGGTCACCAACACACGTACATTCGTAAACATCTACCAGCATATCTTTTATCGTATTTCTCCTAGGCAGTCACTTGTTTCCTAACAGGGATGATGTGCCATATAAATTAGAAGATATGAAAAGCTTGACATACGAGGAGTGTTTGAGGACTCTGGATCTGTACTTAATGGAATTTAGAAGGATGGGGGGGGAATCTCATTGAAACTCTCACTGAAATCTTCCCCACGTCCACTCTATCCAGGCCTTTCACTATTATGGAATAATGAAAGGCTTGGATAGAGTGGATGTGGGGAAGATGTTTCCATTTGTAGGAGAGACTAGGGTCTGAGGGCACAGCCTCAGAGTAAAGGGATGACCCTTTAGAACCGAGACGGGGAGGAATTTCTTCAGCCAGAGGGCGGTGAATCTATGGATTTCATTGCCACAGGAGGCTTAGAGATCAAGTCATTGAGTGTACTTAAGACTGAGATAGATAGGTTCTTGATTGGTAAAGAGATCAAAGGTTACGGGGATAAGTGGGAGACTGGGGTTGAGAGACTTACCAGCCATGACAGCATGGCGGAGCAAACTTGATGGGCTGAATGGCCTAATTCTGCTCATCTATCTTATGGTCTTATTAAAGGTCCACTGATTTATCGGTGCCTTATTGAACGATATTGGTACTCAAATCAAATCACCCATCTTCTACATTCTTCTACTAAGTGCATCACAGAAATTTGCAATTTTTTGCTTGTTATTAGATTTGAAACACATGGAAAGCAATGCCATTTGTGGATGATTTCAGTCACACTAGCAGATCCCCTTTGATGTTTGGTTGAAGGATATGCCGTTGCTTAACCATACTGAATGTCTCGCAATGTAACCTTACTTGTTCCTGACACAGTGGCCGCTGCTGCCTCCTCGCCAGGGACCCGGGTGACTCTGTGCAGAGTTTACATGTTCTCCCAGTGTCTGTGTGGGCTCCCTCTGGGCGCTCCGGTTTCCTCCCATAGTCCAAAATGTGCAGGTTAGATGGATTGACCATGCCAAATTGCCCCATAGGGGGATTAGCGAGGTAAATGAGTGGGGTGGGCCTCGGTAAGATGCTCTGTCAGAGTCAGTGCAGACTCAATGGGCTGAATGATCTACTTCTGCACTTTAGGCATTCTATGATTCCCATATTAACTGCAATCAGCTTATAACAAGGTTCTCTGGTGAGTGTAGGGGGCTGATGCGTGTCAGAAATGGCATGTTGTGGGGAGGCTTTAAGACTCCCAAAAACACAGCGAGTTGTTTATTGAAAAGTAGGCATGTGCCACTTATAAAGGATGCACCTCACTCATCGGCCTTTTGCTCCAAACAATGGGAAGAGCAAGACCTGAGGGAAGGAGTCTGCCTATTTGGCGAATACAGCATCCCTCCGTTCAGGAACTAAATGCAACAATAGCACACAAGTATTCTCTTTTCTTCATTCTTGGCATTCTTCACATCCTATAATAGGCTGACTAATTGTCACTAATCAGGAGAGGTGGGAACCCTTACAAGAAAAGTCTACACTAGCTTGAGTAGATGTGCTAAAATGTGGAGCATTTGCATCAATTCTCAAATTGATTCTTTGACATGACATCTTTATATATTCAGCATGCCTCTGTGAAGTGCTTGGGGTGCTTTGCTATATCGAAGGCATGAAATAACTTGCAATCCTGACAACAATGGTTTGTTCCTGCCACAAAGGCGAATTCATCTGCTGTGCTTGTTCCAACATTGTTCTCTTTCAGGAACATGCCAAATAGGAGCAGCCTCGGTCACAAATCATCATGACCTGGATATTTATCCACTTTTAAGGTTGCCAACCTCTCCAATACCTTGTCCTTCCCTCTGTCAATTTGCTCAAGAACCTCACAGTCTCTCTGCCTGAATTCCATAACATCGTCCTCATTCTCTTGTGTGAAGACCAATGTCCTCTGGCTCCACCTACAGATTGCCTCCTTCATCCCTAATGGGCCCTACTCTTTCATCCCTAATGGGCCCTACTCTTTCATCCCTAATGGGCCCTACTCTTTCATCCCTAATGGGCCCTACTCTTTCATCCCTAATGGGCCCTACTCTTTCATCCCTAATGGGCCCTACTCTTTCATCCCTAATGGGCCCTACTCTTTCATCCCTAATGGGCCCTACTCTTTCATCCCTAATGGGCCCTACTCTTTCATCCCTAATGGGCCCTACTCTTTCATCCCTAATGGGCCCTACTCTTTCATCCCTAATGGGCCCTACTCTTTCATCCCTAATGGGCCCTACTCTTTCATCCCTAATGGGCCCTACTCTTTCATCCCTAATGGGCCCTACTCTTTCATCCCTAATGGGCCCTACTCTTTCATCCCTAATGGGCCCTACTCTTTCCCTGGTTATCCTCTTCCCATTGATTTATTTATTTATAGAATATCTTGGTATTTTCTCTACTTTTACCAGCCAGAGCTCTCTCATATCCCCCTTTGCATTCCTAATTGCTTTCTTAAGCTCTTCCCTGCACTTTCTATGCCTCACTAATGCCCCCACTGATTTGCTCCCCTTATACTTTTTAAAAGGCTTTCTTTTCCTTCTCATTGTATGCTGAATATCTTTGGCCATTCATGGTTCTCTGGGCTTGTTATTCCTGCCTATCATCCTGGAGGGAACATGCTGGGCTTGCACCCTCCCCATTTCTTTTTTGAATGACTCCCACTGCTCTTCTGTAGATTTTCCCATCAGTAGCTGTTCCCAGTCTACCTTGGCCAGATCCTGTCTTATTTTACTAAAATTCGCTCTCTCCCAATCCAAAACCTTTTCTTGCAGCTTGTCTATTTCCTTTGTCCACAACAAGCTTAAATTGTACTATATTGTGATCGCTATCACTAAAATGCTCCCCCAGCATCACCTCAACCACCTGTCCGGCTTCATTCCCCAGAATCAGGTCCAGCACAGCTCCCTACCTTGCTGGACCCTCCACATATTGATTTAAAAAGTTATCCAGTACACATCTCAAGAAACCTACTCCATCCAAGCCCTTAACACGATGTACATCCCAGTTAATGTTGGGAAAGTTGAAATCACCCAATATGATAACCCTAGTGTTTTTACACACCTCCACAAACTAAGCACATATTTGCTCCTCAATATCACTCTGACTATCTGGAGGTCTATAATAAACACCTAACAATGTGGCTGCCTCTTTATTATTCCTAAACTCTACCCACAAAGCTTCATTTGATGCCTCCTCCAATACATCATATTTCCTTACTGCAGTAACTGACTCTTTAACCAATAATGCAATGCCTCTTCCTGTTTTACCTGTCTTTACCTGAAGATTCTTTATCCCGGAATGTTGAGTTGCCAATCATGTCCTTTCTTCAACCATGTCTCTGTGATGGCTATTATATCACACTTCCACGTGTCAATCATTGCCCTCAACTCATCTGTTTTGCCTGCAGTGCTCCTGGCGTTAAAGTAGAGGTCATCCAGCCTGGCCTTACTCCCTTGAAACTTAATACAGCTGCACTCCCTCTGACTTGTTTGTTTTGCTGTAAGATTCCATGCCCTTATTCTGCTAACAGTCTGTGTCCCCTCTCCCTGCCAAATTAGTTTAAACTCCTCCCAACAGCACTCGCAAAACGTCCCGCAAGAATGTAGTCCTGTTGTGGTTCAGATGTAGACCGTCCCATTTGTACAAGTACATGAAGGGGGGGAAAGGTACATGACCACTCGGAAAGAACTGAGGGCAGTGGGACTAATTGGACAACTCTTTCAAAGGCATAATGAAGCAAAACACCCCCTTCTGTGGTGTATCATTATTATTTGATCTAAAACAAATAGAACTCACGACAGCAAGTATAAAGTTTTAAAGTTTTTTAAAAAAGTTTATTTATTAGTGGCACAAGTAGGCTTACATTAACACTGCAATGAAGTTGCTGTGAAAATCCCCTAGTTACCACACTCCGGCACCTGTTCGGGTACACCGAGGGAGAATTTAGCACGGCCAATCCACCTAACCAGCACGTCTGTCGGACTGTGGAAGGAAACCGGAGCACCCGGAGGAAACCCACGCAGACACAGGGAGAACGTGCAGACTCTGCACAGACAGTGACCAAAGCCAGGAATCGAATCCGAGTCCCTGGCGCTGTGAGGCAGCAGTGCTAGCGATACCTTCTACTTAACAACAGGGCAAATTGTCCAGCAAAATGCAGGTAAGCGGAGGATAATTACATACTACAAACTATGTGCTTTAAATCAATCCCAGTCACTGACAGAAATACAGACTTCCAAGCATGACTGACAGGTCTATTAACCAATCATTTCAACTCCACCTGGGAACAGTGGCGTCAGCATTTGCAGACAAGCTTTCTTTAAAAAAAAACATATCTTTATAGGCACTTTCTTCCCTTTGGGGAATATTGGGGAGGTGGTGATAACCCCAGGCTGATTATCATGTCGTGAGCACTCCTTTTGTGGCCAAAAGGTCCCAGCATGGAACCGTTTGATAAGGTCCCCCATGGTCGGCTTATGATGAAAGTAAGGAGGTGTGGGATAGAGGGAAAGTTGGCCGATTGGATAGGTAACTGGCTGGCTGATCGAAGACAGAGGGTGGTGGTGGATGGAAAATTTTCGGACTGGAGGCAGGTTGCTAGCGGAGTGCCACAGGGATCAGTGCTTGGTCCTCTGCTCTTTGTGATTTTTATTAATGACTTAGAGGAGGGGGCTGAAGGGTGGATCAGTAAATTTGCTGATGACACCAAGATTGGTGGAGTAGTGGATGAGCTGGAGGGCTGTTGTAGGCTGCAAAGAGACATAGATAGGAAGCAAAGCTGGGCTGAAAAATGGCAAATGGAGTTTAACCCTGATAAATGTGAGGTGATTCATTTTGGTAGGACTAATTTAAATGTGGATTACAGGGTCAAAGGTAGGGTTCTGAAGACTGTGGAGGAACAGAGAGATCTTGGGGTCCATATCCACAGATCTCTAAAGGTTGCCACTCAAGTGGATAGAGCTGTGAAGAAGGCCTATAGTGTGTTAGCTTTTATTAACAGGGGGTTGGAGTTTAAGAACCGTGGGGTTATGCTGCAACTGTACAGGACCTTGATGAGACCACATTTGGAATATTGTGTGCAGTTCTGGTCACCTCACTATAAGAAGGATGTGGAAGCGCTGGAAAGAGTGCAGAGGAGATTTACCAGGATGCTGCCTGGTTTGGAGGGTAGGTCTTATGAGGAAAGGTTGAGGGAGCTAGGGCTGTTCTCTCTGGAGCGGAGGAGGCTGAGGGAAGACTTAATAGAGGTTTATAAAATGATGAAGGGGTTAGATAGAGTGAACGTTCAAAGACTATTTCCTCGGGTGGATGGAGCTATTACAAGGGGGCATGACTATAGGGTTCATGGTGGGAGATATAGGAAGGATATCAGAGGTAGGTTCTTTACGCAGAGAGTGGTTGGAGTGTGGAATGGACTGCCTGCAGTGATAGTGGAGTCAGTCACTTTAGGGACATTTAAGCAGTTATTGGATAGGCACATGGAGCACACCAGGATGATAGGGAGTGGGATAGCTTGATCTTGGTTTCAGATAAAGCTCAGCACAACATCGTGGGCCGAAGGGCCTGTTCTGTGCTGTACTGTTCTATGTTCTATGAAGCCTTGAGCTTCTGGCTCAGAGATAGGGACTCTACCACTGCGCCAAAAGATCAGGAGAAAGCAGATTATTATTCAGGGCATAGTGATTCCTGGCCAGATGCCATGGGACTGTAAATGAGCTGTTGCAACACAAAGTTATGAAGGCTAATTCTTTCCTCGAGGGAACAAATACCGCACGTACACCTACAGGTTTTTCTGGCTGGCACTGAGCTGAGGTTTCATGCAAATCTGACTGATGATTTATCTAATTTGTTGACTTACCAAGAGGCTGAAAGGAAAACTTCACTCGTCGATACCAGAGGAAGCTGAGCTTTTTCAGTTCTGCTGGGTCATGTAGTGGGTAAAGTTGAATTAGAAGTCCGCTGGTTTGCAAACGACGAACTAGATGAAAATATATGTTGTTCGTAATAGATAATTAATCATCTCTTTCACAAATTGTCACCCAAAAAAAACGAGGTATAAAAATTTTAGTTGAAATTTTATTTATTAGAGTCACAAGTAGGCTTTCACTAACCAAAAGAGAAAATGCTGGAAAATCTCAGCAGGTCTGGCGGATTACGGGGTCAGCGGCAGGGTTCTGAGGAATGTGGAGGAACAGAGAGATCTTGGGGTCCATATCCACAGATCTCTAAAGGTTGCCACTCAAGTGGATAGAGCCGTGAAGAAGGCCTATAGTGTGTTAGCGTTTATTAACAGGGGGTTTGAGTTTAAGAGCCGTGGGGTTATGCAGCAACTGTACAGGACATTGGTGAGACCACATTTGGAATATTGTGTGCAGTTCTGGTCACCTCACTATAAGAAGGATGTGGAAGCATTGGAGAGAGTGCAGAGGAGATTTACCAGGATGCTGCCTGGTTTGGAGGGTAGGTCTTATGAGGAAAGGTTGAGGGAGCTAGGGCTTTTCTCTTTAGAGCGGATGAGGATGAGAGGTGACTTAATAGAGGTTTATAAGATGATGAGGGGATAGATAGAGTGGACGTTCAGAGACTATTTCCTCGGGTGGGTGTAGCTGTTACTAGGGGGCATAACTATAAGGCTCATGGTGGGAGATATAGGAGGGATGTCTGAGGTAGGTTCTTTACTCAGAGTGGTTGGGGTGTGGAATGGACTGTCTGCTGTGATAGTGGAGTCGGACACTTTAGGAACTTTCAAGCGGTTATTGGACAGGAACATGGAGCACACTAGAATGATAGGGAGTGGGATAGCTTGATCTTGGTTTCAGACAAAGCTCGGCACAACATCGAGGGCCGAAGGGCCTGTACTGTGCTGTACTGTTCTATGTTCTATCTGTAAGGAGAGAAAAGAGCTGACGTTTCGAGTCCAGATGACCCTTTGTCAAAGCTCACTACAGCTTTGACAAAGAATCATCTGGACTCGAAACGTCAGCTCTTTTCTCTCCTTACAGATGCTGCCAGACCTGCTGAAATTTTCCAGCATTTTTCTCTTTTGGTTTCAGATTCCAGCATCCGCAGTAATTTACTTTTATCTTAGACTTACATTAACACTGCAATGAAGTTACTGTGAGAAAAAAGTGTTGCAAATACATAAAATATAGAGAGAAAAAAAGGATAATATTCAAGGTTGGTTGTTTAAAGTTTTAAAGTTTATTTATTCGTGTCACAAGTAGATGTACATTAACACTGCAATGAAGTTACCATGAAAATCCTCTAGTCGCCACACTCTGGCGCCTGTTCGGATACACTGAGGGAGAATTTAGCTTGGTGAATGCACCTAACCAGCACGTCTTTTGGAGTGTGGAAGGAAACCGGAGCACCCGGAGGAAACCCACGCAGACACGGAGAACATGTGCAAACTCCACACAGACAGGGACCCAAGCTGGGAATTGAACCCAGGTCCCTGGCGCTGTCAGGCAAAAATGCTAACCACTGTGTCACCGTGGTTGTGGTGAAAACTAACAGTTCCATATTACTGTATGTGAACAAATGAAATTACTTCCAACAGATCATTGCTGCATGCATCTCTGTGTAAGGAAGATCATAAAACCTTCATGTTGAAGAAGCTGCTAAAATTAGAAGTCCCACAAGACCTCAATCAAAATCATCAATTTTACACAGGGTCGACCACAATCCTGAAAAAAAGAGCAAAACCAATTGACAAAACATTGGGTCTATTGTATGGTGCAATACTTCATTGGGCGTTGCCATTCTGCAGCTCGAGGAAACAACTCTCCCTGCTGCCTTCAAAAACCCTGGCAGCTATCACTTACTGCCAAACCCTCAGTACACCTTTAAGCCAAGAATGACGATGACACAAACTTGGGTTTTTCCAGGGGAAGATTTGAAGAACATTCCAATTGGTTACTATTAGAGGATATGAGTTTAAGAGCACAAAGAGCGGTTAGAAGACTTTTTCATCCAAAAATGTTGTCAGTACTTATTCACAAGGTCATACAGAACAGGAGCAAGCCATTCAGCCCATCACGTCTGTACTGGTCCTTTCCAAAAGAAGAGCAACAAACTGTAAACTCAATAGAGGGCCTGAACAAAATAGCCACAGTAAGAAGTCTCACAACACCAGGTTAAATTGGTAGCACGAGCTTTTGGAGCGCTACTCCTTCATCAGGGGCAGCGCTCCAAAAGCCCATGCTACCAAATAAACCTGTTGGACTTTAACCCGGTGTTGTGAGACTTCTTACTGTGCCCACCCCAGTCCAATGCCGGCATCTCCACATCTGAACAAAATAGTTAGAACAGCAGAGTACAAAGGAAGTCAAGATCATACTGTCTGCTGTTCTGTTCACAACGTGCCTTCCTGTCCTGATACCTAGAAGTATAGCTATTGTAGACAGCTAAAGCATTGGACCAAATAGTGCCATTCCAAACTGCCAACCTCAGGATAGAATCAGTGCTAAATATCAGATCTTGCTGGTTTACAGGGAAAACAAAATAGGAACCTTAATTCAGTTAGTAGGAGACATGTGAAATCGAATAAGTTTCTTATTAAAGTTCAAAAAAAACCAAATAGTGAAGAAATAACATTTGAAACAAAAATTAATAAGCTGACTCTCATGCTCAGATGGGGTCAAGGGTTGTTCGGACAGCTCCGAACATGGGAAAAGAACAGCGCCCAACGCACCACCAGACAAATTCCACAACTAGCTGAATTGTCCCACTAATTTATTTGACTAATTTCATAAGCTTTTTTCCTGTTCTGACAGGTCGTTGACCTGAAACATTGAACTGTTTCTCTCTCCACAGATGCTGCTCGAGTATTTCCAACATTTTCTAGTTTTATTTCATACTCTAATTCTTCCCAAAAAACATTTTAAACCAGTGGCTCTGGTCAGAGTGAGCAAGTGGCACTGTTGTATGGGTTTTGTGACATTCGCACAAGTGTCTTGTGGAATGCATTCCATTACTGCACCAATGTTCTTTAAGCCCAACCCACCCGACCTTGCTCATGCCTTATGTCAGCCTGGGTTTTGTACCCTAACCACACTCTTTCTCTCCCGTTTTCCTGATCTTTAAGAAGCAATGGAAGCTGAAATACAGGAATATGAGCTACTTACAGATCGATTTCCCAGGATAGAGTTTGGCTGGTGGGTGACCAGGTACCATGGTCTCATTCCCTGCCCTCAGATTCTCTAACTCACGCTTAATGATGAACTGCTTTTCTGCCATCGTCAGAAAATCACTGTCGTCATCTGAAAACAATCAGCAGACATTAATTAACACGGCGCTTTTAACATAGTGACCTGCCCTGGGGGTGTTCTCAGGAGCATCATCAAACAAAATTTGATGCTAAGCCAAGCAGAGATATTCGGACAAGTGGCAAAAAACTTGGTCAAAGAGAAAGAGAGTGTCTTAAAAGGAAGAGAGAGGGGCAGAAAGGTTCAGGGAGCAAATTCCAGAGCTTAGAGCCTTGGCAGCTGACAGCATTGCAGTTAATGGTGGAGCCATTAAAGTTTATTTATCATCGTCACAAGTAGGCTTACGTTAACACTGCGATGAAGTTACTGTGAAAATCCCCTAGTCACCGCATTCCAGCGCCTGTTCGGGTACACTGAGGGAGAATTTAGCATGGCTAATGCAATGAACCAGCACGTCTTTCGGACTGTGGGAGGAAACTGGAGCACCCGGAGGAAACCCCACGCAGACAAGGGGAGAACATGCAGACTCCGCAGAGACAGTGACCCAAGCTAGGAATTGAACCCAGGTCCCTGTGAGGCAGCAGCGCTAACCACTGTGCCACCCCAAAATCAGAGATGTGCAAGAGACCAGTGGTAAAATAGTGTCACTGTAATTGTACTGGGCTTTGGTGAGATCGCATGCAGGGTACAGTTTTGGTCTCTCTATCGAAGGAAGGATATAACTTGCCTTGGACAAAATGCAATGAAATCACTATACTGATTTCTGGGATGAGTGAATTGCCCTATGGGAACAAATTGAATAGACTAGGCTTATACTCTACAGTATAAGGAGTGATTTCATTGAAACAGGGTTAATGAGGGGCAATTTATCCTGGCCAGCTAGAACCAGGGGCTGTCATGGTCTCAGGATAATGGGCTGACCAAGTAGGACTGAGATGCTGAGAAATTTCTTCACTCAGAGTGCTATGAACCTTTGGATTGCTCTATGACAGAGCTCTGCATGCTCCATTGTTGAATATACTCAAGGCTGAGATTGATAGATTTTTGGACACAAAGGGAATCAAGGGTTATAAAGGGAAAGGTCAGCCATGATCTTACTGAACAGTGGAGCAGGTCTGAGGTACTGCATGGCCTACTCCTTACATATTCTGCTCTTATACGTGTTATGTCGGGCGACACGGTGGCACAGTGATTAGCACTGCTGCCTCACAGTGCTCGGGACCGAGGTTCAATTCCGGCCTCAGGTGACTGTGTGGAGTTTGCACCCTCTCCCTCCGTTTGCACCCTCCGTGGGTTTCCTCTGGGTGTTCCGGTTTCTTCCCACAGTCCAAACCCACCAATGCGGGTTAGGTGGATTGGTCATGCTAAATTACCCCTCAGTGTCAGAGGATAAATATGTGGGGTTACAGGATAGGGCCTGGGTGGAAATGTTGTCAGTGCAGGCTCAATGGGCCAAATGGAACTCCTTCCACACTGTAGGATTCTATTATTCGATGATGTTTGTAAAATCGGAGGACCACATAGATCTCAAAGGGCGAAAGGACTGGAGAAGATTGCAAAAACGGGGAGCGGGTGAGACCATAGAGGTTGAAAACAAGGATGACAATTACAAAAACCAAACTCTTGTCAGACCAGGAGCCAATATAATTTAGCGAGTACATGGGCTGATGGGTGAAGGAGACTTGGTGTGACAGGCAGGAGAGTTTTGAATGAGTTATAATTTATAAAATGTACAAGGTGGAAGGCAGGGCAGGAGAATGTTGCAATAGCTGAGTCAAAGCAAAATAGTTCAGGAGTGTATGTATAGAGATGTACCGGGTTAGCAAATCGGAGTCTGGGTACTACAAATATCTTGGCTTTAGGAAGTTTCCATTTTCTAACCATCAACACAAAACAAGCAATAATCAGGTTATTCTAACCTTTATTGTGGAATTATTACAGCCTGTGTGCATCAAAATTCAACTGTTAAAAATTAACATTTATTCAATTACCATAAGGAAAGACATTCTCTTTCAACTCAACATATACAACTTCAGAAAAAGCATCAAAATAATGTTGTCAAATTTACAATCTCGCTTTGAATAATTTTGCAAAACATTCGAAGGAAAACATTTAGAAGCTACCGAAAAATATCTTTTTGTATCAATGTCACTAACTGAACAGTATTGATTAGCCTGCGATATAAGGCACAGTACAAATGAACACTGCATAATCCATACTCATCTCAAACTCAGTACTCTGGGTGAGGTTGAAGTCTTCAATGTTAAACCTTTAAATGAGGCATTAAAAAGACACAAAAGGCAATTTATGGATTAACTTTAAAACAGGTTATCTTAATACATTAGTCTTCTTGACACTTTAATTTGTTTGATCCCTTATTTAGACATTTGAAATTTTAGAACATAGAAAAACCACAGCACAATACAGGCCCTTCAGCCCACAAAGTTGTGCCGAACATGTCCCTACCTTAGCGATTACTAGGCTTACCTATAACCCTCTATCTTACTAAGTTTCATGTACTTATCTAAGTCTCTTAAAAGACCCTATCGAATCCACCTCCACCACCGTTGCTGGCAGCCCATTCCACGCGCCCACCACCCTCTGAATGAAAAACTTGCCCCTGACATCTCCTCTGTACCTACTCCCCAGCACCTTAAACCTGTGTCCTCTCGTGGCAACCATTTCAGCCCTAGGAAAAAGCCTCTGACTGTCCACTCGATCAATACCTCTCAACATCTTATACACCTCTATCAGGTCACCTCTCATCCTTCGTCTCTCCAAGGAGAAAAGACCGAGCTCCCTCAGCCTATCCTCATAATGTATGCCCCCCAACCCAGGCAACATCCTTGTAAATCTCCTCTGCACCCTTTCTATGGCTTCCACATCCTTCCTGTAATGAGGCGATCAGAACTGAGCACAGTACTCCAAGTGGGGTCTGACCAGGGTCCTATATAGCTGCAACATTATCTCATGACTCCTAAACTCAATTCCTCGATTGATGAAGGCCAGTACACCATACGCCTTCTTAACCACAGCATCAACCTACACAGCTGCTTTGAGCATCCTATGAACTCGGACCCCAAGATCCTTTTGATCTTCCACACTGCCAAGAGTCCGACCATTAATATTATATTCCGCCATCCTATTTGACCTGCCAAAATGAACCACCTCACACTTATCTGGGTTAAATTCCATCTGCCACTTCTCCGCCCAGTCTTGCATCCTATCAATGTCTCGCTGCAACTTCTGACATCCCTCCACACTATCCACAACACCTCCAATCTTTGTGTCATCAGCAAACTTACCAACCCATCCCTCCACTTCCGCATCCAGGTCATTTATAAAAATCACAAAGAGTAAGGGTCCCAGAACAGATCCCTGGGGCATTCCACTGGTGACCGACCTCCATTCAAAATATGACCCATCTATAACCACCTTCTGTGGGCAAGCCAGTTCTGGATCCACAAAGCAATGTCCCCTTGGATTCCTTGGATCACTTTCTCAATAAGCCTTGCATGGGGCACCTTATCAAATGCCTTTCTGAAGTCCATATACACTACATCTACTGCTCTTCCTTCATCAATGTGTTTAGTCACATCCTCAAAAAATTCAACCAGGCTCATAAGGCATGATCTGCCTTTGACAAAGTCATGTTGACTATTCTTAATCATATTATACCTCTCCAAATGTTCATAAATCCTGCCTCTCAGGATCTTCTCCATCAACTTACTAACCACTGAGGTTAGACTCACTGGTCTATAATTTCCAGGGCTATCTCTACTCCCTTTCTTGAATAAAGGAACAACATGCGCAATCCTCCGGAACCTCTCCCGTCTCCATTGATGATGCAAAGATCATCGCCAGAGGCTCAGCAATCTCCTCCCTCGCCTCCCACAGTAGCCTGGGGTATATCTCATCCAGTCCCGGCGACTTATCTAACTTGATGCTTTTCAAAAGCTCCAACACATCCTCTTTCTTAATATCTACATGCTCAAGCTTTTCAGTCCGCTGCAAGTCTGCACTACAACCACCAAGATCCTTTTCCATAGTGAATACTGAAGTAAAGTATTCATTAAGTACCTCTGCTATTTCTTCCGGTTCCATGCAAACTTTCCCACCGTCACACTTGCTAGGTCCTATTCTTTCACGTCTTATCCTGTTGCTCTTCACATACTTGTAGAATGCCTTGGGGTTTTCCTTAATCCTGCCTGCCAAGGCCTTCTCATGACCCCTTCTGGCTCTCCTAATTTCCTTCTTAAGATCCTTCCTATTAGCCGTATACTCTTCTAGATCTCTAACATTACCTAGCTCCCTGAACCTTTTGTAAGCTTTTCTTTTCTTCTTGACTAGATTCATTACAGCCTTTGTACACCACGGTTCCTGTAACCTACCATAACTTCCCTGTCTCATTGGAACGTTGCTATGCAGAACTCCAGACAAATATTCCCTGAAAATTTGCCACATTTCTGCCGTACATTTCCCTGAGAAAACCTCTTTCCAATTTAAGCCTCCAATTTCCTGCCTGATAGCCTCATAATTCCCCTTACTCCAATTAAACACTTTTCTAACTTGTCTGATCCTATCTCTCTCCAATGCTATTGTAAAGGAGATAGAATTATGATCACTATCTCCAAAATGCTCTCCCACTGAGAGATCTGACACCTGACCAGGTTCATTTCCCAATACCAAATCAAGTACAGCCTCTCCTCTTGTAGGCTTATCTACATACTGTGTCAAGAAACACTCCTGAACACACCTAACAAACTCCTTCCCATCTACACCCCTTACTCTAGGGAGATTCCAATCAATATTTGGGAAATTAAAATCTCCCATCACGACAACTCTATTATTATTACATCTTGAATTATACAGTATTATACTGCCAGTTTCCAGATGCAATTTTACAACTCATCCGCTTCATCCTGCACCACAATGTCTTCACCTTCAACAACCAGTTCTTCATCCAGACACACGGAACAGCCATGGGGACCAAATTCGCACCTCAATATGCCAACATCCTCATGCACAGGTTCGAACAAGACTTCTTCACCGCACAGGACCTTCAACCGATGCTAAACACTAGATACATCAATGACATTTTCTTCCTTTGGACTCATGGCGAACAATCACTGAAACAACTATATGATGACATCAACAAGTTCCATCCCACCATCAGACTCACCATGGACTACTCTCCGGAATCAGTTGCATTCTTGGACACACGCATCTCCATTAAGGATGGTCACCTCAGCACCTCACTGTACCGCAAGCCCACGGATAACCTCACGATGCTCCACTTCTCCAGCTTCCACCCGAAACATGTTAAAGAAGCCATCCCCTACGGACAAGCCCTCCGAATACACAGGATCTGCTCGGATGAGGGGGATCGCAACAGACACCTCCAGACGCTGAAAGATGCCCTCATAAGAACAGGATATGGCGCCCGACTCATAGATAGACAGTTCCGACGCGCCACAGCGAAAAACCGTACCGACCTCCTCAGAAGACAAACACGGGACACGGTGGACAGAGTACCCTTCGTCGTCCAGTACTTCCCTGGAGCGGAGAAGCTACGGCATCTCCTCCGGAGCCTTCAACATGTCATTGATGAAGACGAACATCTCACCAAGGCCATCCCCACACCCCCACTTCTTGCCTTCAAACAACCGCACAACCACAAACAGACCATTGTCCGCAGCAAACTACCCAGCCTTGAGGAGAACAGTAACCACGACACCACACAACCCTGCTACAGCAACCGCTGCAAGGCGTGCCGGATCATCTCCATGGATGCCATCATCTCACGTGAGAACACCATCCACCAGGTACACGGTACATACTCTTGCAACTCGGCCAACATTGTCTACCTGATACGCTGCAGGAAAGGATGTCCCGAGGCATGGTACATTGGGGAAACCATGCAGACGCTACGACAACGGATGAACGAACATCGCTCGACAATCACCAGGAAGACTGTTCTCTTCCTGTTGGGGAGCACTTCAGCGGTCACGGGCATTTGGCCTCTGATATTCGGGTGAGCATTCTCCAAGGCGGCCTTCACAACACACGACAGCGCAGAGGTCGCTGAGCAGAGACTGATAGCCAGGTTCCGCACACATGAGGACGGCCTCAACCAGGATCTTGGGTTCATGTCACACTATCTGTAACTCCCACAACTTGCCTGGACTTGCAGAATCTCACTGGCTGTCCTGTCTGGAGACAATACACATCTCTTTAACCTGTGCTAATGCTCTTTCCACTCACATTGTCTGTACCTTTAAGACTTGATTAGCTGTAAAGACTCACAGTCCAATCATTATTCATTATTCTGTAAATTGAGTTTGTCGTCTTTACATGCCCTGTTTGTGAACAGAACTCCCACTCACCTGACGAAGGAGCAGCGCTCTGAAAGCTAGTGGCGTTTGCTACCAAATAAACCTGTTGGACTTTAACCTGGTGTTGTTAGACTCCTTACTGTGTTTACCCCAGTCCAACGCCGGCATCTCCACATCATTATTACACCTTTCCAGGATCTGTTTCCCTATCTGCTCCTCAACATCCCTGTTACTATTGGGCGGCCTATAGAAAACACCCAGTAAAGTTATTGACCCCTTCCTGTTCGTAACCTGCACCCACAGAGACTCCGTAGACAATCCCTCCATGGTGTCCATCTTTTCTGCAGCTGTGACACTATCTCTGATCAACAGTGCCACTCCCACACCTCTTTTGCTTCCCTCCCTGTCCCTTCTGAAACATTTGAAACCCGGCACTTGAAGTAACCAGTCTTGTCCCGGAGTCATCCAAGTCTCTGTAATGGCCACCACATCATATTTCCAAGTAGTGATCCATGCTCTAAGCTCATCTACTTTGTTCACAACACTCCTTGCGTTAAAATAGACACATCTCAAACCTTCAGTCTGAGCGCTCCCCTTCTCTATCACCTGCCTATCCTCCCTCTCACACTGTCGGCAAGCTTTCTCTATTTGTGAGCTAACCTCCTCTCTCCCAGTCACTTCAATTTGATTCCCACCCCCCAACCATTCTAGTTTAAACTCTCCCCAGTAGCCTTAGCAAACCTCCCCGCTAGGATATTGGTCCCCCTGGGATTCAAGTGCAACCCGTCCTTATTATACAGGTCACACCTGCCCCAAAAGAGGTCCCAATGATCCATTGTTTAAAGTTTATTTATTTTATTTCAAAGTTTATGATACATTGTTTAAAGTTTATTTATTAGTGTCACAAGTAGAGTCATAGAGGTTTTCGGCCCAACTTGTCCATGCCGCTCTTTCTTTTTTAAAACCCCTAAGCTAATTCCAATAGCCCGCATTTGGCCCATATCCCTCGAGACCCATCGTACCCATGTAACTGTCTAAATGCTTTTTAAAAGACAAAATTGTACCCGCCTCTACTACTACCTCTGGCAGCTTGTTCCAGACACTCAACACCCTCTAAGAAAAAATTGCCCCTCTGGACACTCTTGTATCTCTCCCCTCTCACCTTAAACCAATGCCTTCTAGTTTTAGACTCCCCTATCTTTGGGAAAAGAATAAGCTTACATTAACACTTCACAACATTTAACATTTAATTAACATTTAATTTAACATTTAATTAACACTTATTACCATTTAATAAGCTTACATTAACAAGAGTAAGCTTACATTAATACTGCAATGAAGTTACTGTGAAGGGCAGAGGAATTTTCTTTCCTGAATGTATTTGGAGAGATTAGTGGAAACCTGACAGGCAGATTGTGCAATCGGCAATGAGTTTATATTAAAAAACAGCAAAAAGACATGGAAATGAAAAGTAAAACAGACATGCATTGATATAGCATTTTTTATGATCACTGGACATCTCAAAGTGCTTTACAGCCAATTAAGTACTTGCTTGAAGAGTACTGACTCTAGTTATATAGAAAACTACTGCCTAGGCTTACAGGATGCCCTGCGATTACGAAAGGTGTTCCAATAGGGGCGGCACAGTAGCACAGTGGTTAGCACTGCTGCTTCACAGCTCCAGGGACCTGGGTTCGATTCCTGGCTCGGGTCACTGTCTGTGCGGAGTTTGCCCATTCTCCTCGTGTCTGCGTGGGTTTCCTCCGGGTGCTCCGGTTTCCTCCCACAGTCCAAAGATGTGCGGGTTAGGTTGATTGGCCATGCTAAAATTGCCCCTTAGTGTCCTGAGATGTGTAGGTTAGAGGGATTAGTGGGTAAATATGTAGGGATATGGGAGTAGGGCCGGGGTGGGATTGTGGTCGGTGCAGACTCGATGGGCCGAATGGCCTCTTTTTGCACTGTAGGGTTTCTATGATTTCTATGATTTTACAATGCATGTTCGGCACACTGACCATATACAAAATCATACTTCTGGTTCTTAGTTTCAAAACAAACTCAAATGGAAGCCTGGCTTTGGATGAAATGTAGCTGATTCCAACAATTGCTGACTGTACATGCAAAGAATTGGCTGTGGTTCAGACCACTTTAAAAAGCCATATTAGCAGAAGCTGCCAAAACTAATCTCCCTCCCACCTTTCATAATTCCAGTCTCTTGCTTCTTTCTATGCTCATGTACAAGGCATCTACACTACATTAAATCTCAGTCTGTGGCAGAAATGTCACCCCAAAAAACAGTTATCAAGTGTTTCATTTTATTAAACTACTATTTCAGTAACTAACAACTCCATTAAAATTAATTAACACTATTTGCTTTGTCATCAATTCACTGCAACAGTATAGCCACTGGAATGCAGGAACTGATAATATATCAGTAGTACCTGGCAGGATATTAAATATCTTGCTATAGATATGCTTTTGAAATCCTTGAGGTGGATGAAGTGCACTTCAACATTCTAAAATGTTTGTTACTAATAAGGAACTACAAAGGGTCGTGAATGTAGCCCAATCCATCACACAAACCAGCCTCCCATCCATTGACTCTGTCTACACTTCCCGCTGCCTCAGCAAAGCAGCCAGCATAATCAAGGACCCCACACACCCCGGACATTCTCTCTTCCACCTTCTTCCTTTGGGAAAAAGATATAAAAGTCTGAGGTCACGTACCAACCGACTCGAGAACAGCTTCTTCCCTGCTGCCGTCAGACTTTTGAATGGACTTACCTCGCATTAAGTTGATCTTTCTCTACACCCCAGCTATGACTGTAACACTACATTCTGCACTCTCTCCTTTCCTCCTCTATGAACGGTATGCTTTGTCTGCATAGTGCGCAAGAAACAATACCTTTCACTGTATATTAATACACGTGACAATAATAAATCAAATCAAATACTTCATGAGAAACTTACTTGTAAAATGTTTGTAATATTCCTTGTTGTGATAAGTAAAGGCTCTCATTGATCCATCCTGATACTCTTTTATGAAAGCCAAGGTTTCAGCTCCCAGCAGTAATCTTCTCCAAGACGCTCCAATAAGATAGATTTTGGAGTTTCCACCCTGGTCCGCCAGAGGTCGAATACTTAAGTGGGCTCCTTTGAAATAAATGGGTGCACTCTTTAATATGTTACAGGCCTTAGGGAAACCAGTCAACTATCTCTGATTCCATCACTATCACTTTATTGGTGATTATACAATACAATCCCTGCAGTGCAGAAGGAGGCCATTCAGCCCATCGGGTCTGCACCAACCACAATCCCACCCAGGCCCTATTCCCGTAACCCATCATATCTACCTTGCTAATCCCCTGACACCAAGGGTCAATTTAGCATGGCCAATCCACCTAACCCTCACATCTTTGGACTGTGGGAGGAAACCGGAGCACCCGGAGGAAACCCTTGGAGACACGGGGAGAACGTGCAGACTCCACACAGATAGTGACCAGAGGCCGGAAATGAACCCGGGTCCCTCGCGATGTGAGGCTGTAGTGCTCACCACTGTGCCACCTATGATAGGTGCAACATGCTAATTATGCTTTATTTGATTTCAATGTAAAATTACATACACACACGCAATCCTGGCACAGCTCATAACAGATTGCAGTGCTTTAATTATGCAGACAAGAGCACATTACCATGAAGCATGAAATGAATTTATATACAACTGTCAGATCGCCCATACAGTTACTCGAGGTTGGTTGGATGGATTAGGGAGACTTGCTAATTAATAATGAGGGCTGCTATGGGATTTCACAAGAGGGATGGAGCTCTGAAGGGTATTGCACTGAGTTTTAGGAAAACGGGGGAAGGGGATCCTGGGAACACCAGGGCATGTCCTGGGACTTGGGAAGTATGATCTCAGGGTCTAGGAGTGCTGACTAATGTCCTGGTTTCAGGAAGTCCTGGTCAGGTGGTCTAGAGATCATGAGTGTGAAGAGGAGATCCCCAGAAGAATAGGACCTGATCTGCCATGGACTCCTTTCAGATCACAATGCACTGCTCCCCCAACTTGGTTGCAGTGTCCTCCCCAGCCGGCCCACAACTTTTTTTTGTTCACCTAAGAACAGCCCCAGATCACTCAGGGTGCCAATTTAAGACTGAAACGAGGAGGATTTTTTTCTCCCAGAGGGTTGTGAATCTTTGGAACTCCCTGCTACAGAGAGCTGTGGGGGCAGAGTCCTTGAGTGTATTTAAGGCCGAGATAGGTACAGAAGGTGAAGTCGCATAGGATCAGAGGTGAGCTGGCGATATGGATACAGAACTGGCTTGGTCATAGAAAGAAGTTTAACAACACCAGGTTAAAGTCCAACAGGTTTATTTGGTAGCAAATATGGGCGGGTGTGGCTTTTGCTACCAAATAAACCTGTTGGACTTTAACCTGGTGTTGTTAAACTTCTTACTGTGTTTACCCCAGTCCAACGCCGGCATCTCCACATCTTGGTCATAGAAGACAGAGGGTAGCAGTGGAAGGGTGCGTTTCTGAATGGAGGGCTGTGATAGTGGTGTTCCTCAGGGATCAGTGCTGGGACCCTTGCTGTTTGTAATATATACAAATGATCTGGCGGAAAATGTAACTGGTTTGATTAGTAAGTTTGCAGATGACACAAAAGTTGGTGGAATTGAGGATAGTGATGAGGACCATCAGAGGATACAGCAGGATATGGATTGGTTGGAGACTTGGGTGGAGAGATGGCAGATGTGAGGTAATGCATTTTGAAAGGTCTAATACAGTTGGGAAATATATAGTAAATGGCAGAACCCTTAAGAGCATTGATAGGCAGAGGGATCTGTATGTACAGGTACACAGGTCACTGAAAGTGGCAACACAGGTGGAGAAGGTAGTCAAGAAGGCATGTAGAATCATAGAAACCCTGCAGTGCAGGAGGCCATTTGGCTCATCGAGTCTGCACCAACAACAATCCCAGCCAGCCCCTATCCCCATATCCTCCCATATTTAGCCTGCTAATCCCTCTAACCTATGCATCCCGGGACACTAAAGGTCAATTTAGCATGGCCAATCCAGCTAACCCGCACATCTTTGGACTGTGGGAGGAAGCCGGAGTACCCGGAGGAAACCCACGCAGACATGGGGAGAATGTGCAAACTCAACACAGACAGTGACCCAAGCCGGGAATCGAACCAGGGTCCCTGGAGCTG
Source organism: Mustelus asterias (assembly GCF_964213995.1). Lineage (NCBI taxonomy): Eukaryota > Metazoa > Chordata > Chondrichthyes > Carcharhiniformes > Triakidae > Mustelus > Mustelus asterias. Next base: position 137,577,139 of record NC_135807.1, read on the forward strand.
TGAGGCAGCAATGCTAACCACTGTGCCGCCATGCCACCCAAAGAATGACTAAGAAAGCGATAAAGAAAGGGAAGATAGATTATGAAACAAAACTAACTCTAAACATAAAAAATAATAGTAAAAGTTTTTACGAATATATAAAAAGGAATAGAGTGGCTAGAGTGAATGTTGGACCCTTGGAGGACGAGAGGGGGGATTTAATAATGGAAAATGAGGAAATGGCTGAAACTTTAAATAGGTTTTTTGTGTCGGTCTTCACGGAGGAAGACACAAATAGTTTACCGAATATTAACGATAGAGGGTTGGTAGGAGGAGAGGTACTCAATACAATTAATGTTACTGGAGAGGCAGTGCTTGGTAGACTAACGGGACTGAAGGTGGACAAGTCCCCGGGCCCGGATGGAATGCATCCCAGGGTACTGAAAGAAATGTCAGAGGTAATAGCGGATGCATTAGAGGTTATTTATCAAGATTCACTGGACTCTGGGGTAGTGCCGGCGGATTGGAAAACGGCTACTGTTACGCCGCTGTTTAAAAAAGGAAATAGACAAAAGGCGGGTAACTACAGGCCGGTTAGCTTAACGGCTGTAGTTGGGAAAATGCTGGAATCCATCATTAAAGAAGAAATAGCGGGCCATCTGGATAAGAATGGTCCGATTAAGCAGACGCAGCATGCATTCATGAGAGGAAAGTCGTGTTTGACGAACTGACTGGATTTTTATGAAGATGTCACTAGTGCGGTTGACGGAGGGGAACCAGTAGATGTGGTGTTTTTGGATTTCCAAAAGGCATTCGATAAGGTGTCTCACAAAAGGTTGCTGCAGAAGATTGGGGCACACGGAGTTGGGGGTAGGGTGTTAGCGTGGATTGGGGATTGGCTATCCGACAGGAAGCAGAGATTTGGAATAAATGGGTGCTTTTCTGGTTGGCAGATGGTGACTAGTGGCGTGCCGCAGGGATCGGTACTGGGGCCTCAACTGTTTACTATTTACATAGATGATCTGGAGGAGGGGACTGAGTGTAGGGTAACAAAGTTTGCTGACGACACGAAGATAAGTGGGAAAGTGAATTACGTGGAGGAAGTGGAAGGTCTGCAGAGAGATTTGAATAGGCTGAGTGAGTGGGCGAGGATCTGGCAGATGGAGTATAACGTTGGCAAATGCGAGGTTATTCACTTTGGAAGAAATAATAGCAAATTGGATTATTTAAATGGAAAAAAATTACAACATGCTACTGTGCAAAGGGACCTGGGAGTCTTTGTGCATGAGTCGCAAAAACTCAGTCTGCAAGTACAACAGGTGATCAAGAAGGCAAATGGGATGTTGGCATTTATCGCGAGGGGGATAGAATATAAAAGCAGAGAAGTCTTGCTGCATCTGTACAAGGCATTGGTGAGATTGGTGAGGCCGCAGCTGGAATACTGTGTGCAGTTTTGGTCCCCTTACTTGCGAAAGGATATATTGGCCTTGGAGGGAGTGCAGAGAAGGTTCACCAGGTTGATACCGGAGATGAGGGGTGTAGATTATGAGGAGAGATTGAGCAGATTAGGTTTGTACTCGTTGGAGTTTAGAAGGCTGAGGGGTGATCTTATAGAGGCATATAAGATAATGAAGGGGCTGGATAGGGTAGACATGGAGAGATTCTTTCCACTTAGAAAGGAAACCAGAACTAGAGGGCACAGCCTCAAAATAAAGGGGGGTCAGTTTAGGACAGAGTTGAGGAGGAACTTCTTCTCTCAGAGGGTGGTGAATCTCTGGAATTCTCTGCCCACTGAAGTGGTGGAGGCTACCTCGGTGAATATGTTTAAGTCACGGATAGATGGATTTCTGATCGGTAAGGGAATTAAGGGTTATAGGGATCAGGCGGGTAAGTGGAACTGATTCACTTCAGATCAGCCATGATCTTATTGAATGGCGGGGCAGGCTCGAGGGGCTGGATGGCCTACTCCTGCTCCTATTTTTTATGTTCTTATTAATGGCATGCTTGCCTTCATCGGCTGGGACATTGAGTTTAAAAATTGGCAAGTCATGTTGCGGCTTTATAGAATCTTAGTTAGGCTGCCCTAGGAATATAGTGTTCAATTCTGGTCGCTATACTACCAGAAGGATGTGGAGGCTTTGGAGAGGGTACAGAAAAGACTTACCAGGATGCTGCCTGGTATGGAGGGCATTAGCTATGAGGAGAGGTTGGAGAAACGTGGTTTGTTCTCACTGGAATGATGGAGGTTGAGGGGGCGACCTGATAGAAGTCTACAAGATTATGAGGGGCATGGACAGAGTGGATAGTCAGAAGCTTGTTCCCAGGGTGGAAGAGTCAATTACTAGGGGGCACAGGTTTAAGGTGCGAGGGGCAAGGTTTAAAGATGTACAAGGCAGATTTTTTACACAGAGGTTGGTGGGTGCCTGGAATTTGCTGCTGGGGGAGGTAGTGGAAGCTGATACGATAGTGAGTTTTAAGAGGCGTCTTGACAAATGCATGAATAGGATGGGAATAGAGGGATATGGTCCCCGGAAGGGTAGGGGGTTTTAGTTCAGCCGGGCAGCATGGTCAGTGCAGGCATGGAGGGCCGAAGGGCCTGTTCCTGTGCTGTAATTTTCTTTTCTTTGTTCTTTATAGATAGATTTTTGATCAGTAAGGGAATCAAGAATTGCAGGGAAAGGGCAGGAAAGTGGACGTGAGGAATGTCGGATCAGCCACAATCCTATTGAATGGCGGAGCAGGCTCGAGGGGCCGAACAGCCTATTCCTGATCCTATTTATATGGTCTTTGGTCTTACCACCATTTACTGAGTCAGTTGAGATCTTTCCTTTCCCCTGTAAAGTGTGCCGCATGAGTTTCCCTCCAGCATCCTTTTTCTTTAGTATAAAAGCAAAATGCTGCAGATGCTGGAAATCTGAAATAAAGACCAAGAATTCTGGAAATATTTGGCAGCAGTGACTAACGGGCTTGCTAACCAAGTTAATGGACTTGTGTGTAAGTGAATTGACTTTGAGGAATTTAAAATCTCACCCAACATTTCAGATCAGTTCTGATGAAAGGTTGCCAATCTGAAACGTTAACTCAGTTTCTCTCTCCACTGATGCTGCCAGACCTGCTGAGTATTTCCAGCACTTTCTGTTTCTATTGCATTTATATAGTGCCCTTAACATAGTAAAATGCACCTGGACATTGCACAGCCGTGATACATAAAAGAAAATTTCCACACCTCTGTTCTGTTCCAACAAATAAATCTCAAGAGTGTTTCCAACATTTTCTCCTTTAATAACAAGGCTGGTGACCTTGTGGTTTTTATAGTTGGCTCGAACTTTGCTTGAACTCTTTTTATTTCAATCAAAAAAGCACATTCCAGACCAAAATTCCCTTCAGCTATGCAGGATCAAAATATACATGTGTTGAGTAGTAACTCGATAAACTAATCAGACCATGTAACAGTTAGACAAGTGCATCATACTCACCGCCCAAGTGCTTTCTGCCTTTGATTTTTTGAACAAGCCATTCTATTGTCTCTGCCTGGGTTTCTTTGGCGAGTTCCAGTATCACTAGTGGTGTAAAAGTAAATTCAGTATCCTCAGAAACGGAGCTGTTTCTTCTCATCCTTGCAGCACTTTCTGAAACAGGTAATTAGTGATATTAAAAAGGTTAGGCTGTGTTAACAAGAACACAATGTCAGGAGCACTCTTGTCTAAGAACCACGATACCAACTGTCAAAACCAATCTGCTAAATCCATTACGTACTACAAGAAATCTCCCCAGCTGTTGGATCGCAAGTGTCCATCTAAGAGGGCAGACATTTAATGTCTCACCCAAAAGACAGCACCTCTGCCAGGGCAGCGCTCCCTCACTACGGCAGAAAATGAACAGGGTGGCATAGTGGTGATGTCACTGGACTAGTAATGCAGGCACTCAGGCTAATGGTCTAGGAACGCGGGTTCAAATCTCACCACGGCCGCTGGTGGAATTTAAAATTCAATTAATTAATCCAAAAGTAAAAGCTGAATCTCAGTAATGGGCCGCCATCACAGCGATCAACAATTGTTGTAAAAACTCATCTGATTTACTAAAAGAAGGAAATCTGCCATCCTTCCCTGGTCTGGTCCATATGTGATTTCAGATTCACAGTCAAATGTGGTTGACTCCTAACTGCCCTCTAAAATGGCCTGGCCAGCCATTCTGTCTTTCAGGTTCAGCATCACCAATCACTACCGTACGTACAACCAGTTGTCCCCTACTCTGCTATATATACCCTCAATATCTAGTGTGCCTGGAGCTGTAACATTAGAACTCCTCACTTGTAATCTCACATGTACCCCACACACTGTTTTTCTATCATTCAGAAGATGCAGTGATCAAGACAACAGTTAGATTAGATTAATTTTAAAGCAACTAATTATCCTTTCAATACAAACCACACTCACCTTACTGGTGAAACCCAGCACTCTCTCTGATTGTTAGAAACTCAAACTGGCTGCAGACCTACTGTATTCCCCGTAAAGAGAAAGAGGGGCAAAACCCCTGTGTAAAAAGGATTGACTTATTAAAAAAAGTTAATTTTATTTATCAGTCAAAAGTACAGTGGCACAGTGGTTAGCACTGCTGCCTCATAGCGCCAGGGACCCGGGTTCGATTCCCAGCTTGGGTCAGTGTGCGTGTGGAGTTTGCACGTTCTCCCCATGTCTGCGTGGGTTTCCTCCGGATGCTCTGGTTTCCCCCCACAGACAAAGATGGGCAGGTTAGGTTGATTGGCCATGATAAATTGCCCCTTAATGTCAGGGGGATTAGCAGGGTAAATACATGGGGTTATGGGGATAGGGCCTGGGTGGGATTGTGGTCGGTGCAGAGTCGATGGGCTGAATGGCCTCCTTCTGCACTGCAGGGATTCTATTCTAAGTAGGCTTACATTTTAACACTGCAATAAAGTTACTGTGAAAATCCCCTAGTCGCCACACTCCAGTGCCTGTTCGGGTACACCGAGGGAGAATTTAGCATGACCAATACACCTAACCAGCACGTCTTTTGGACTGTGGGAGGAAACCAGAGCACCCGGAGAAAACCCACAGACACGGGGAGAATGTGCAGACTCTGCCCAGACAGTGACTCAAGCTGGAAATTGAGCCCGGGCCCCTGGCGCTGTGAAGCAGCAGTGCTAACCACTGTGCGATCGTGCTTATTTTATAAGAAATGCCAGTCAAAATTGAGGGTTTAAAAAGGGGAATCCCTCTCATTCAGCAATGTCTACTGCTGTGCTCAAAGAATAGAAGCCATTGTAACTTTTCAGGGGGAACAACGGAACAAGAAAAAGCTATTCAGTCCTTCAGGACTATTCTGCCCTTCAGTTCAATCAATGAAACATAGAAACATAGAACAGTACGGCACAGAACAGGCCCTTCGGCCCACGATGTTGTGCCGAGCTTTGTCTGAAACCCAGATCAAGCTATTTCCTCCCTATCATCCCGAAGTACTCCATGTGCCTATCCAATAGCTTCTTAAATGTTCCGAAAGTTTCTGACTCCACAATCCCTGCAGGCAGTCCATTCCACACCTCAACCACTCTCTGCGTAAAGAACCTACCTCGGACATCCTTCCTATATCTCCCACCATGAACCCTATAGTTATGCCCCCTAGTTACCGCTCCATTCACCCGAGGAAATAGTCTTTGAACGTTCACTCTATCTATCCCCCGATGCGCGATTAAATCACTCGGGAGGCTAGATTGTACCCGGGAAATAAAGGCTTTTATTACTAACAAGAATGGAGCACACTATATACAATACAATCCCAGACTAAAGGGTCACCAGGCAGTGCAGTGACCTTTATACTTCCCCAAGTGGAGGAGATGGACCTGTTCAACCAAAGGGTCGGACTTGCGGGTCCTAACATGCCACCGCAGGAGGACAGGTCCTGAGTACATCAACCAAGACGGTAATGAGGTCCCAGAGGAAGACTTCCTAGGAAAGGAAAACATCCTCTCATGTGAGTAGCGTTGGTTGCCGTACACAGGAGTGAGCGGATGGAATGGAGCGCATCAGAGAGTACCTCTTGCCAACGGGAGACTGGAAGACCTTTAGACCTCAACGCCAGTAAGACAGCCTTCCAGACTGTAGCATTTTCTCGTTCAACCTGTCCGTTACCCCTAGGGTTGTAACTTGTAGTTCTACTTGAGGCAATCCCTTTTGAGAGCAGGTATTGCCTCAAGTCATCACTCATAAATGACGAGCCCCTATCACTGTGGACAGAGCTGGGGTAACCGAACAGGGTGAAAAGATCCCGTAATGCTTTGATAACCGTGGCAGCGGTCGTATCTGAACAGGGAATGGCAAAAGGGAATCATGAGTACTCGTCAATCACATTGAGGAAGTACACGTTCCGATCTGTCGAAGGAAGGGGGCCCTTGAAGTCCACACTCAGTCTTTCAAAAGGGCGAGTGGCCTTAATGAGGTGTGCACTGTCAGGTCGGTAGAAGTGCGGTTTGTATTCAGCACATACCTGGCAGCTTCGGGTTATGGACCTGACATCATCCACTGAGTAGGGTAGATTCCGGGCCTTTACGAAATAGAAGAGCCGAGTGATCCCCGGATGGCAGAGATCATTGTGCAGGGCCTGTAATCGATCCTCCTGCACACTTGCACATGTTCTACGCGACAGGGCGTCTGAGGGCTCATTGAGCTTCCCTGGACGGTACATGATATCATAGTTGTAGGTGGAGAGTTCGATTCTCCACCTCAAGATTTTATCATTTTTGATCTTACCCCGTAACGTGTTGTTAAACATGAACGCAACGGACCGCTGGTCCGTGAGCAGGGTGAATCGGTTTCCCGCCAAGTAATGGCGCCAATGCCAAATGGCCTCCACAATGGCCTGGGCCTCTTTTTCCAACGCAGAGTGTCGAATTTCGGGGCCTTGGAGGGTGCGAGAGAAAAAGGCGACGGGCCTGCCCGCCTGGTGAAGTGTGGCGGCCAGGGTGAAATCAGATGCATCACTCTCCACCTGAAAGGGGATGGACTCATCAACAGCGTGCATCGTGGCTTTCGCGATGTTGGCTTTTATCCCTTCAAAGGCTATGCGAGCCTCTGTTGCTAGGGGAAAGGAGGTAGACTTGATGAGCGGACGGACTTTGTCCGCATAATTGGGAACCCACTGTGCATAATATGAAAAGAAACCTAAGCATCTTCTCAGTGCTTTGATACTAGTGGGCAGGGGAAGTTCAAGGAGCGGACGCATACGGTCTGGATCAGAGCCAAGGACCCCGTTTTCCACCACATATCCGAGAATTGCTAGTCGGCGCTTGCGAAATACGCACTTCTCCCTGTTGGTCAGATTCTGGCGAGACGCAGTGCGTAAACATCTAAGGAGGTTGGCATCGTGGTCCTGCTGGTCATGGCCGCAGATAGTGACGTTATCCAGGTACGGGAAGGTAGCCCGCATCCCGTTCTGGTCCACCATTCGGTCCATTGCACGCTGGAAGACCGAGACCCCATTCGTGATGCCAAAGGGAACCCTTAAAAAGTGGTAAAGACGACCATCCGCCTCAAAGGCCGTGTATTTTCGGTCCTCTGGGCGAATGGGGAGCTGATGGTAGGCTGACTTCAAGTCAATGGTGGAGAACACCCGGTACTGCGCAATCTGGTTGACCATGTCAGATATGCGCGGGAGAGGATACGCATCCAGCTGCGTGTATCTATTAATGGTCTGACTATAGTCTATGACCATCCGGGGTTTGTTTCCAGTTTTAACCACCACGACTTGCGCTCTCCATGGACTAGAGCTAGGTTGAATGATCCCTTCCCTGAGGAGCCGCTGAACTTCAGATCAAATAAAGATCCGATCCTCAGCGCTGTAACGCCTGCTCTTGGTTGCGATGGGCTTGCAGCCTGGCACGAGATTCTCGAATAAAGATGGTGGGGTGATTCTGAGTGTCGAGAGGCTACACGTGGAGCGCGCTGGGCAATTTGGAGGCTGCTGTTCTCCCACTGAAAGTGGAGGGAGTGGCCCATCGTACTGCAGGGTTACACTCCTCAGGTGGACCATAAAGTCTAGTCCCAGGAGTATCGGAGCGCAAAGGTGCGGGAACACGAGGAGCCTGAAGTTCTCGTAAACTGTGCCCCGCACCGTTAGGTTGACCACGCAGCTCCCTAGCACGGTAACAGACCGGGACCTCGAAGCCATCGAAATTGTCTGTCTGACAGTCCGTACTCGGAGACTGCACCATTTCACGGTGTCAGGGTGAATGAAGCTCTCCGTGCTCCCGCTGTCAAACAAACAATGAATTTGGCGTCCATTTACCTCTATGCCCATCATGGACTTGTCGAGGTCCATCGTCCTGGTCCAGGATGATTGACGCCACCGTTGGGTCTTGGGTGCAACTGCAGGCAGCTGAGATGGTTGATGATAATGACCCCTGCTGGTCGTCTGCGGCCGGTGCCGACCAAAATGGCTGCGCCCATGGATCGCACGTGGTCGGTGGCGCTAAAAGTGGCGGCCCCTGCAGGTCGCACGTGTCTTGCGTCTCCGTCGTCAGGAATGGCGGCGCTCTGGAATCGCACGTGGTGGAAGACCTCGAAGAAGCTGGAGACAAGGAGACAGGCTCTGGAGAATCACACGCCGCGCTGCTATGCTTGGAGGGTGGTTTGGTCCTGCAGACTTTGGCATAATGCCCTTTCTTTCCACACGCGGAGCACAATACCGTTCTAGCTGGACATCGCTGCCGAGGGTGTTTCGCCAATCCACAGAAGTAACACCGCGGGCCTCCTGGAGCTGCCGCTGTCGTCAGGTCCGAGGTTGGAAACACAATCGCGCAGTTTTTCGGAGCCGCTGAGTAAAGTTGAGTCGGTGGCTGTACTACCACGATGTTCCCACGTGGTCGGTGGGGTACGTTTCTAGACTTCTGGAGGCCGTTTCCATAGTGTCAGCCAATTCTACTGTCTTAGCGAGGTCTAGGTTACCTTGCTCTAGCAGCCGAAGGCGAATATACGATGAGCCGATTCCCGCCACGAACGCATCTCGGATCAAGTCGCTCGTATACTGGGTCGCCGACACTGGCTTGCAGTTGCAGGCTCTGGCTAGCTGCTGAAGTTCGCGCAGGTACTGTCCTGTCGTTTCGCCGGGCTGCCGCCGTCGAGTGGCTCGAAGGTGTCGAGCATGGATCTCGTTTGGCGGTTTGTTGTACCGTTTCTTAAGTAGTTCGATGGCCCCTTTGTAGTCTTGGGCATTGCGGATTGATGAGTATACGGTGTCGCTTACCCTCGCGTGGAGGACCCGCAGTCTATCGGCGTCATTTTGAATGGCTGTTGAGGCATCGATGTAGTGTTGAAAACACTTTAACCAATGGTCGAAAGTGTTCGACGCTCCTGCCGCACGTGGATCTAAAGTAAGCCGATCGGGTTTCAACATTTGCTCCATGGTTTTGTTTTACCAAAATTTTGTTAGTAATAAAATTGATGCGCGATTAAATCACTCGGGAGGCTAGATTGTACCCGGGAAATAAAGGCTTTTATTACTAACAAGAATGGAGCACACTATATACAATACAATCCCAGACTAAAGGGTCACCAGGCAATGCAGTGACCTTTATACTTCCCCAGGTAGGCAGAGCCAACTGGAGTGTACCACAGAACAATATCAACAGGTAGAACAGCCCAACCCGAACCCCAACAGTGACAACAGTAACATATCTACAAATACCCATAGTGCTGACCATCCATGGCTCAGCACTCATAGTGGTAACCAACTATGGTTCACCACACCCCCTCATCATCTTATAAACCTCTATCAAGTCTCCTCTCAACCTCCTCCGCTCCAAAGAGAAAAGCCCAAGTTCCCTCAACCTTTCCTCATAAGACCTACCCTCCAAACCAGGCAGCATCCTGGTAAATCTCCTTTGCACTCTTTCCAGTGTCTCCACATCCTTCTTGTAGTGAGGTGACCAGAACTGCACACAATATTCCAAATGTGGTCTCACCAAGGTCCTGTACAGTTGCAGCATAACCCCACGGCTCTTAAACTCAAACCCCCTGTTAATGAACACCAACACACTATAGGCCTTCTTCACGGCTCTATCCACTTGAGTGGCAACCTTCAGAGATCTGTGGATATGAACCCCAAGATCTCTCTGTCCCTCCACATTCTTCAGAACCCTACCTTTGACCCTGTAATCCACATTTAAATTTGTCCTACCAAAATGAATCACCTCGCATTTGTCAGGGTTAAACTCCATTTGCCATTTTTCAGCCCAGCTCTGCATCCTATCTATATCTCTTTGCAGCCTACAACAGCTCTCCACCTCATCCACTACTCCACCAATCTTCATAGAAACCCTACAGTACAGAAAGAGGCCATTCGGCCCATCGAGTCTGCACCGACCACAATCCCACCCAGGCCCTACCCCCATAACCCTACATATTTTACCCACTAATCCCTCTAATCTACACATCCCAGGACACTAAAGGGCAATTTTAGCATGGCCAATCAACCTAACCCGCACATCTTTGGACTGTGGGAGGAAACCGGAGCACCCGGAGGAAACCCACGCAGACACGAGGAGAATGTGCAAACTCCACACAGACAGTGACCCAAGCCGGGAATCGAACCCAGGTCCCTGGAGCTGTGAAGCAGTAGTGCTAACCACTGTGCTACCGTGCCGCCCAATCTTGGTGTCATCAGCAAATTTACTGATCCACCCTTCAGCCCCCTCCTCCAAGTCATTTATAAAAATTACAAATAGCAGAGGACCAAGCACTGATCCCTGTGGCACTCCACTGGTAACCGGTTTCCAGTCCGAAAATTTTCTATCCACCACCACCCTCTGTCTTCTGTTAGATAGCCAGTTACCTATCCAATTGGCCAAACTTCCCTCTATCCCACACCTCCTTACTTTCTTCAATGGTTCCTAAAGGGTGCGGTGCAGCGAGAGAGAATGGCAAGTGTGGCGGGAAGATTCAAGGACAAAGAAACATTTAAACATGGACAGATATTTTTCCAAAGTGAGAGCAAGAGCATCAAGTGATGCTGAGGACGATCAGAGTCCAGGTTGTGATCCAGAATCGCCGTTCGAACAGAGTGCTGAAGAAGAGTTGTTTAATTCTACACCAGTAGCAGGCCCAAGCAACCCTCCAAAAAATAAAGTTTGTCGACAATATATGGATAGCTATCTGGGTCTCGGTTTCACATGGACTGGAGATGAAAGCGTACCTCAGCCTATGTGTTTGATCTGTGGTGAGAAGCTTTCCAATTCCAATATGGTCCTAAGATGAAAAGGCATCTGTTGTCGAAACATGGAAATCTGGCAAACAAGGATGTTCAACATTTTGAAACAGCAGAAATGCCAACGATCATATTTCGAAAAACGAATGACAGTCTCAGATAAGATGCAGATTGTATCTTACCAAGTGGCTGAATTGATTGCTCAACAGACAAAACCACATACAATAGCTGAAAAATTGATTCAGCCTGCCTGCAGCTTGATTGCGAAAACTTTGTTTGGTGATAATGCTGAGTGAGAAGTTATGGAAATTCCTTTGTCTGATAATACAATTCGCAGAAGAATAGTTGATATGTCAGCTAATATTGAGAAGCGTGTTTCCGAACGTATGAAGAATTCTAAATTTGCCATTGAAGTTGGTGAATCGACCGACATTAGTGGAAAAGCACAGTTGCTTGCCTATATCCGATTCATTCACAATGATGAAATAATCACACAGTTTCTATTTTGCAAGGAACTTGAAAAACATACCAGAGGACAAGATATTTTCCAAACCTTGTCTGAGTATTTGGAAAAAGTTGAGATTTCATGGGATTCTTGTATTGGAATTTGTACGGATGGAGCGCCATGTATGATAGGGAATGAGAGAGGCTTGGCGGCACTCATCAAACAGAAAAACCCAGATGTAATATCAACTCACTTTTTTTTACACAGAGAGGCATTAATCACCAAGACCCTTGTAGCTGATTTGAAGTTGGTTCTAGATCAGACTGTGTGCATTGTGAATTTCATCAAAGCAAAACCACTAAAGGCGCGGTTATTTGCTCAACTCTGCAAAGACGTGGAATCAAAGCATCAATGCCTAATTCTGAACTCGGAGGTTCGCTGGGTGTCCCGCGGAAAAGTTTTAAATCGGGTGTTGGAACTGAAGAACGAATTAAGAGAATATTTGGAACAAGAAGGGAACCCTTTGTACCACCAACTGGATGACAATGACTGGTGTGCAAAGCTGGCATATTTGGCCAATATCTTTTCCCGGTTGAATGTGCTCAATGCCAGTATGCAAGGCCGCGATGACAATATCCTCACAACTACAGACAAACTAATGCATTCAAAAAAAAGCTTCAGCTCTGGCTCGGAAGAGCGATGCAACATAACCTCGAAATGTTCCCACTGGTAAAAAGTTTTAAAACGAGCAATGAATTGTACGGCCTCATACAGGAACATCTTGCAACACGGGTAGAAAATATTGATAATTACTTCCCATTGTTGTCTACAGAAAAATTCGACTGCGTTAGAGACCCCTTTGCGAATTCCAGCTGTTCAGGTCTGACATTGGATGAGGAGGAGGAAATGGCCTGCATTTCGAATGATCGCACCTTGAAAATGAAACACAGGAGCATGCCACTGGACTCTTTTTGGATATACAACCAGAAACAGTTTCCACGCATCTCTTCAAGAGCATTAGCTATTCTTCTACAGTTCTCCGTGACATATTGTTGTGAACAGGGATTTTCAGCTCTGACGAATATCAAAGACCAGAAAAAAGAAAAGCTTCTTTGTGTTGATGAGGAGATGAGAGTTTGTCTCAAATTAGACCTAAATATAAATGAGATTACCCGACAAAAACGAGCTCACACCTCTCATTGAGTTTGTATATTTACTTAAGGTTACATATGTAAGAAGCTCGTCTATGAGTATATTTTGGGAATGAATCATGTTTTTATGTAGCTGCATTGTTTTATACTTTCTGGATGTCCCATGATCATATTATAAAGTAGTTGTGTTCTATGTTATGAATCAAGCACTGCTAGGAGTTGTTTTGTTTTGCTTTTGAATGTATTTCTTATCAATAAAAAAATTCGGTGTGGCGCGAGCAAATTTTTATTCCGAAAGTGCGGCCCAGGGAAAAAAGTTTGGGAACCACTGAGTTAAATCATGGTTTACCTGTCTCTTAACTCCAATCACCTGGCATCGTTCCACTCATATACTCGCCAAACAAAAATAAACAACTTCTATGTGATATTTGTTTACAAATCTTAGAAAATAACTTGTGTGGAAATTACGTATTGCATGCACATTAATGAAACATTAATTTAAAATGTCAACAAATTATGATTCTGAAATTAAAACTGAACCAGGAAATATTGAATCCACAAGACAGACAAATCAAAACAAAAGATTTGCATTGATATAGCACTTTCATAGCCTCAGTTCACCCCAAATCACTTCACAGTCCATTTTACAAGTGTAGACATTGTTGTAGAAAATGCAGCAGCCAACTTGTGAACACCAGAAGCCAGAGTGATTGAGATTTTGTGTGAATGCATTCGGTTTCAGAGTTAGGAAGAGGCAAAATCTCAAAGGGATTCATGCACAAAGCCAAGAGTTTCAAATTGGAGTTGTTGGGGGACTGGGAACTATCAGTGTTGGACAGATAAGATTTTAGTCTAGGAGTACAGGATAGGATGCAGGCACCAGACCTTTGAATGAACTGAAGCGAAACAAGAACATAAAATGTTGGGAATATCTGGCAGCATCTGAGGAGGGAGAAACAGAGTTAGCCTTTCAATTCAATGACCTCTCGCAGAGGAGAAGTCAGGGAAGGGGCAAAATGAAGAGTTCTGTGGGAATGAGATGTTCCCAAACATGGAAAATAACCTGCAGATGGTAACCCCAGGCTGGATTTAGCTCAGAGGTATATGGTGTAGGATGTTGTTTGGGAAAAGGGGCATTTCTCAGAGTTCAGTGGTTAGCACTGCTGCTTCACAGCGCCAGGGTCCCGGGTTCGATTCCCGGCTCGGGTCACTGTCTGTGTGGAGTTTGCACATTCTCCTCGTGTCTGCGTGGGTTTCCTCCGGGTGCTCCGGTTTCCTCCCACAGTCCAAAGATGTGCGGGTTAGGTTGATTGGCCAGGTTAAAAAAATTGCCCCTTAGAGTCCTGGGATACGTAGGTTAGAGGAATTAACGGGTAAAATATGTGGGGGTAGGGCCTGGGTGGGATTGTGGTCGGTGCAGACTCGATGGGCCGAATGGCCTCCTTCTGCACTGTAGGGTTTCTATGATTCTATGATAGGTATTTGGGAATAAGGGTTAACTTCATGAGGTACTGGGTACAGTCATTATTCTAGTTAAGTGAAATAAAATAAATTACTGCAGATGCTGGAATCTGAAAAACAAACAGAAAATGTTGGAAAATCTCAGCAGGTCTGACAGCATTGGGCAGCACAGTGGCTAGCACTGCTACCACACGGCACCACGGACCCAGGTTCAATTCCAGCCTTGGGTCACTGTCTGTGCAGAGTTTGCACATTCTCCCTGTGTCTGTGTGGGGTTCCCTCTGTGTGCTCCAGTTTCCTCCCACAGTCCAAAGATGTGCCGATTAGGTGCACTGGCTATGCTAAATTGTCCATTAGTATCAGGGGAACTAATAGAGTAAATACATGGAGTTACGAGGATAGGGCCTGGGTGGGATTATCGTCGGTGCAGGCTCAATGGGTCAAATGGTCTCCTTCTGCACTGTAGGGATTCTATGATTCATGCGTGGAGAGAAACCAGAGCCAAGGTTTCAAGTCTACATCAGAGCTCAGAATTAACTGTGCTGTTGTCATGTATGGTACCATAGAATGCCTAAAGTGCAGAAGGTCGTCATTCGGCCCATTAACTCTGCACTGATTCTCTGAAAGAGCATCTTACCCACTCCCTTCCCCATAGCCCTGCACATTTACCATGGCCATTCCAACTAACCTGCATATCTTTGGACTATGGGAGGAAACCAGAGTACCCGGAGGAAACTCACGCCAACACAGGGTAAATGTGCAGACTCTGCACAGTCAGTCACCCAAGGCCAGAATTGAAACTGGGGTTCCTGGCGCTGCGATGCAGCAGTGCTAACCACTGTGCCTACCGTGCTTAGAAATCTTAGAAACCCTACAGCACAGAAAGAGGCCATTCGGCCCATCGAATCTGCACCGACCACAATCCCACCCAGGCCCTACCCCCATATCCCTACATATTTTTACCCACCAATCCATCTAACCTACGCATCCCAGGACACTAAGGGCAATTTTTTAGCATGGCCAATCAACCTAACCTGCACATCTTTGGACTGTGGGAGGAAACCGGAGCACCCGGAGGAAACCCACACAGACACGAGGAGAATGTGCAAACTCCACACAGACAGTGACCCAAGCCGGGAATCGAACCCAGGTCCCTGGAGCTGTGAAGCAGCAGTGCTAACCACTGTGCTACCGTACTGTTACCGTAACCATTGCTATCCGTATTTACTATATTTATTGATGGCTTGGAAACCGGACATTCTCTCTTCCACTTTCCTCCGTCGGGAAAAAGATGCGAAAGTCTGAGCGACTGAGTACCAAGCGACTCAAGAACAGCTTCTTCCCTGCTGCTGTCAGACTTTTGAATGGACCTACCTCGCATTAAGTTGATCTTTCTCTGCACCCTCGGTATGACTGTAACACTACATTCTGCACTCTCTCCTTTCCTTCTCTATGAACGGTATGCTTTGTCTGGATAGCGCGCAAGAAACAATACTTTTCACTGTATGTTAATACATGTGACAATAATAAATCAAATCAAAATCAAATCAAATCAAAATCAGATCAAATCAAAATCAGATCAAATCATAATAGGGAGCTTTATATCCAAGTTTGCTGGTGACACAAAAATTGTTGGCATAGTAAGTGCTAACGACTGTGTGTTTTCTTTTAAGTTAATAAACATTCTTTACTAATTGATTACAAGGCTGTGATGTTGCTCACTGGTTTGTAGATCCTTTCTCACATTATTATGAACCACTAAGAAGGGGTGTTCCAAGTTATCCTCTGGGTTTTGGAATACTCTGGTGTTTGAGATGACAGACCCCACACCATCACCTGACAACACTGGTGCCTTGGGCCATCATTCCCCAGCCCAGGCTACTCCATCCCACTGCCCTGTCCAGCCAGCAGGCCCTTGCTGCAGTGTCTCCCCGGGCTGGGCTGGCATTCCCAGCGGGGTTCCCCGGGGAACTGCAGGCCTCTAGCCCGGGCCTCAAGCCGCCCAGCCCTTCTCCACATCCCGCCTCACTGACTCACCGGCTCCCGGCCGCCCTCCGTGCCCTCAGCCACCGCCTGCCCGGGAGAATGTGGGCGGGGTATCCGGACCCGCTGTCAATCATTCAATTCCGGCCCCGCCCCCTCCGAGCGTCATAGCCCCGCCCCGGGGTTGCCGTGGCAAGCAGACAACCAGTGCGCAGACTCCGCTCGCTGCGGCCAGTGCGCAGACTCCGCTTGTTGCGACCAGTGCGCAGACTCCGCTCGCTGCGGCCAGTGCGCAGACTCCGTTTGTTGCAGCTTCAATGGCTGCACCATGTGGTTTTTTTTAAAGGAATACTTTTTATTTTTTCAGTAACCATCCACCCAAGTAAATGATCCCTTGACTGTCACACTCAGTTTTTACCCAACCAATTCCAGCCAGTGTCGTGTGCATTTAAAATAACATGATAAATACACAAGTCTGTCACACGAGCGCAGCCTTTAAATCAGTAACTGGGACATCAAAAGTGGCAAGGTTTGGCATGCGCCTGTTCACACCCCATATGTTTTCGCTAAGATCAAGTGTAGTATCCACATGCTGCACTTGAATGAAGTCATGAGGTTATACACTGAGGCTCCATTTGCAGCAATTTTTTAAAGCGACATCTAGGTCTTTTGGCTAAGATGCAAATGAGATCAAGCCTTGGAGAAGGTGCACTGCCTGCTCCTATCAGCTTGGATCATGTAGATCAAGCCCAAGATAGGAGGTGAGAGGCCTGTCTTGGCAGCTTGGATCGGGAATGTCTCACTTGCTGAGACTCTGAATTGGACTTTGATTGGATTAAGTTGGATATATAGATTTTAAAACGTGTTCCAGTTGCTAATGCACCAATTCTATCAGTACGCCATTTCAGCATCTCCATTTATATCTGTACCTTTGGAGCCATGACTCATCAAAGCCTCCAATGCATGAGAATCACAAAATGCCTCCGGTGCAGAAGGAGACCATTCAGCCGATTGAATCTGCATCAACTCAGCATCTTACTTCCATCCCTGTAATCCCTAATCCCCCTAATCTGCACATCTTTGGACACTATGGGCGGCACGGTGGTTAGCACTGCTGCCTCACAGTGCCCGGGACCTGGGTTTGATTCCTGGTTTGGGTGACTGTGCGGAGATTGCACATTCTCCTTGTGTCTGCGTGGGTTTCCTCCGGGTGCTCCAGTTTCCCCACACAGTCCGAAAGACGTGCTGATTAGGTGCATTGGCCATGCTAAATTCTCCTTCAATGTACCTTTTTACATTTTCATTTTGCAGTCCTAATTTTCATTCTCCTCCCCCAACCCCTTATGTCGATGTCAAATCATATCTGTCCTATTTGCTTGAAAATTACTCAGTTTCCAAGCAATGGACACACCTCGCTTGCTGTCCAGGATACATGCCTAGCTAGAGAATCAATGCAAATAATCAAGCATAAATTGGACTTGATGACTGGAAAGCCTTGGGCAGTGTGGTGAACCATAGTTGGTTACCACTATGAGTGCTGAGCCATGGATGGTCAGCACTATGGGTATTTGTAGATATGTTACTGTTGTCACTGTTGGGGTTAGGGTTGGGCTGTTCTACCTGTTGATATTGTTCTGTGGTACACTCCAGTTGGCTCCGCCTACCTGGGGAAGTATAAAGGTCACTGCACTGCCTGGTGACCCTTTAGTCTGGGATTGTATTGTATATAGTGTGCTCCATTCTTGTTAGTAATAAAAGCCTTTATTTCCCGGGTACTATCTAGCCTCCCGAGTGATTTAATCGCGCATCAGGCAGTGCAACATTTTAGCAACAGTAGAAAGGTCAAGTTTATCAGTGTGTCAATAATAACAACTGTGAATATCTTCAAGTAAAAACACAGAGGGGTGAAGCTTTCCCACATAATCAGAACTGATGATCTCAGTGTTTTTAGAATTGGCAATATTTTAAAATAACAAAGCTTTATCTTTATTATAAAGTTTATTTATTCATTAGTCACAAGTAAGGCTTACATTAATGCCACAATGAAGTTACTGTGAAATTCCCCTAGTTGCCACACTCTGGCACCTGTTTGGGTACACTGAGGGAGAATTTAGCATGGCCAATCAATCTAACCAGCACGTCTTTCGGACTCTGGGAGGAAATCGGAACACCCAGAGGAAACCCACACAGACAAGGGGAGAACGTGTAAACTCCACACAGTGACCCGAACCAGGAATCGAACCCGGATCCCTGGCACTATGAGGCAGCAGTGCCACTGTACCACCAGGCCGTCCCTATTGCAGAGTCATTGGTGTCTCTGACAGGCTCGAATATCCCATTGTCTGTGGAGAGGAGGGGTAGCTTTATTGATGAAAGATCTTATTATGATATTAATAAGAGAAGATATAGGTAAGGATAAGCAATCTGTACAGACTATATGGTTTGAATTGAGGAATAGGAAGAACTGACACCTGTAACGGAGGTTATCTACATGTCTCTCAGTAGCAGCAATGAAGTGGCTGGATGTACTAATTCTGTGATTACATAATCTGAGATTGCGTAAACATAAAAACAGTAAAAACTGGGAAATAAGAATTATGGTTCAAACTGTTTGTTCCCCCATACTAGAGGCTTGTAGAAAAAGCAAAGTTGTTTCCATGGGAAACTTTTAGTCACATTTAGATTGGGAAGAGCAGAATGGCTCAATCAGGAAGGTAATGAACATTTTTGAGTGCAATCGTGTTAATTTTCTGGTGCAATATGTTCTAGAACCAACAAGAGGGCGGGACATACTGGATTCAGTAATGAGTAATGAACCAGAAGGGGCTGGTTAGCTGAGTTGGCTAGATGGCACAGTGGTTAGCCCTGCTGCGGCATGGTGGCACAGTGGTTAGCACTGGGGTGGCATGGTGGCACAGTGGTTAGCCCTGGGGTGGCACGGTGGCACAGTGGTTAGCACTGCTGCCTCACAGCTCCAGGGACCCGGGTTCAAATCCGACCCTGGGTGACTGTGTGGAGTTTGCGCATTCTCCCCGTGTTTGCGTGGGTTTCCTCCGGGTGCTCCAGTTCCCTCCCACAGTCCAAAGATATATGGGTTAGGTTGATTGGCCATGCTAAATTGCTCTTTAGTGTCAGGTGAGTTAGCAGGGTAAATACATGGAGTTACGGGGATAGGATAGGGCCTGTGTGGATTGTTGTTGGTGCAGACTCGATGGGCCAAATGGCCTCCTTCTGCACTGTAGGGACTCTATGGCTATAGTGTAGTACAGAATAATACCAACAGTGCAGGTTCGATCCCTGTACCAGCAGAGGTGGTTCTTGGGGCCTTCCCCATAATGATATCACAGCATAAACCATGAATAGCAGCCCTCAGCCCACTGCATGAAGAAAGAAACAGAATTAATTAATAATCTAACAGTGAGGGAACATTTATCTAACAGTGATCATAGTATGGTTGAATTTAATTTTTAAGTTACAGGAGGGGAATGTTACCAAGATTCCAGATTTTGTTAAGGCTATCTTTAGCAGGATGAAACAAAAACTGCTTGTTACAAACTGATCCAAATGATTATTGGTGTTAGGGTACCAGATTAGAAACCCCAAGGTATATTATGAAGACAGACTAGATCCCAACAATTTTGGCATTAGTGTGAGGATAAGATGATTCATTCCGGGTGCAAATCTACTGACAAGCTAGGGAGCTTTTATCAAACAAACATTATTTAACAATGCAGCTTAATTATAACAAATGAATTAGCTTAACTTTTAACGATCAAACAATACTTAAACATGACAACATACAAATCTTAGCTGCTAACCTATCACTATCAGTTCCAATCAAGCAATATTTCTCTTATAGACTTAAATCCCTCTTTAAAATTAGTGAGCAAAACACAGGCATAGTTGGCTTGTGATTAAGGTTAACAGTCCTGGAGCTTTTAGAAAGCCTCTGGAGAGAAAGACAGAGAGATCCTTCTTTCTTCTAGTGGCCCTAGGCAACAACTGCTCTTGATTTTTAAAAATGAAAATGAAACTGTTTTTTCCTGTAAACTTAGCTCCTCCCATTAACCACTTAACTCTGTCCCTGTCAATCAACCTGATTGAAACTCACGACTCTGCATACCTCGTCTAAAATCCCAGGAAAACATAAATAAACAAAAGGTCCATTAACTCTGCAAAGTAACACATTCCTAGCTAAAATCAGTTATTATCCTTTTTACATTGGGTAAAAATACAGTAGATGATCACAAGATGTATTTAGCTTCATACAGGTGCTTCAATATAGTAACGAGCACATTACAAACATTCTGATATTTTTGTTACAGAGAGTACAATGCTGTTCAAATTATATACATCAGTCATGTTGTACACTGAGGTGCTTCAACACAGTTACATTTACTATTTAGTCAGCATTAAGCTGACAGTCCGAGGGCTTTCACATGGTTACCAGCCCCTTGGTGCACATTGGCTGACCTCAGAGTGCATCTTGATCGTTGTAGAGAATGTGAATATCACCGCACCTTCTTGTTATGACAATTTGAAATGTTTTGTAATACTTAGAATCATAGAAACCCTACAGTGCAAAATGAGGCTGTTTGGTCCATCAAGACTGCACAGACCCTTCGAAGAGCGCCCACCCCTCTGACCCATCCCCGCAACCCAGCATATCCATCATAATTAATCCACCTAACCTTGGGGCAATTTAGCATGGCCAATCCACCAAACATACACATCTTTGGACACTAAGGGGCAAATTAGCATGGCCAATTCACCTAACCTGCACATCTTTGGACACTAAGGGGTAATTTAACATGGCCAATTCATCTAATTTGCACATCTTTGGACACTAATGGGCAATATAGCATAGCCAATCCACCTAGCCTGCACATCTTTGGACTTCTGTCAGATATTTTATGAATAAAGTATATTTTTGGGAAAAAAATAGTTTCATACAGAACAAGCAAAAAACCCCTAAGAGGAATGATTTTACTTACCAAATGAAATAGCCATGGTTGACAAAAGAGGTAAGAGATATCATCAAACTAAAGGAAAGAGTGTACCAAAATGCAAATAGTGTAGATCCTGGCGACTTGAAGAGACAGAAAGAGCAGCAAAGGGAGACAAAAGCGATAGTAAGAGCTACAAAAAGGGGATATGAAAATAAACTTGCGAGGACCATCAAGATACTTTCACAATTGTATTAGAAGAGGAAGGGCAGTCAAAGATAATGTGGGCCCTCTAGTGGGTAATGCTGCAAATGGAAATAAAGAAATGGCAGACTTGTTGAATGATGACCATGTGCCATATCTTACAAACAGAGGAAGTGGATAATATACTCGGCATTCCAGGAAGGAAAACTAATAACAAATCAAGGATTGGAACTCACTAAAATTAACGTAAGTAGTAAACAGTAAGAACACACTATTAGAAAAAAACACTGGTGCTAAAGACTATTCCTATTTGGGGGCCTATAGTAAACTCCTAACAACGTGACCGCTCCTTTCCTATTTCTAACCTCAGCCCATATTACCTCAGTGCGCAAATCTCCCTCGAAGTGCCTTTCCACAGCCGTTAGACCATCCTTGATTAACAATGCCACTCCTCCACCTCTTTTACCAGCTTCCCTACACTTACTGAAACATCTATACCCCGGAACGTCCAACAACCATTCCTGTCCTTGTTCTACCCACGTCTCCGTAATGGCCACAACATCGTAGTCCCAAGTACCAATCCACGCCCCAAGTTCATCTACCTTGTTCCGGATGCTCCTTGCATTGAAGTAGTCACACTTCAACCCACCTTCCTGTCTACCGGTACCCACCCTTGACCCTGATACCTTTCCCAATACCTCACCACCCTCAACACTGACTTCTGGACTACAACTCCTTTTCCCACTCCCCTGACAAATTAGTTTAAACCCCCCTGAAGAGCCGTGTCAAATTTCCCTCCCAGGATATTGGTGCCCCTCTGGTTCAGGTGCACCCCGTCCTGTTTGTACAGGTCCCACCTTCCCCAGAATGTGTTCCAATTATCCACGTATCTGAAACCCTCCCTCCTACACCATCCCTGCAACCACATGTTTAACTGCACTCTCTCCCTGTTCCTCAACTCGCTATCACGTGGCACCGGCAACGTACCAGAAATGACCACATGTTTTGTCTTGGCTCTCAGCTTCCAGCCCAGCTCCCGAAATTCCTGTTTTAAATCCCCGTCCCTTCTCTTACCTATGTCGTTGGTACCAATGTGTACCACGACTTGTGACTGTTTCCCCTCCCCCTTAAGAATCTGGAGGACACGGTCCGAGACGTCACGGACCTTGGCATCCGGTAGGCAACATACCATCCGTGAGTCTCTTTTGCTGCCACAGAACCTCCTATCTATCCCTCTAACTAACGAGTCCCCAATAACTATTGCCCTCCCGCTCTCCCCCTTACCCTCCCGAGCCACAGAGATGGACACAGTGCTGGAGATCCTCTCACTGCAGCTCACCACTGGTATGTCGTCCCCCTCAACCGCATCCAAAGCGGAATACTTGTTGCTAAGGGGGACGACCAGAGGGGATCCCTGCACGGACTGCTTCCTCCCAGCCCCTCTCACCGTCACCCGTCTGTTTTCATTCCTCGGAGTAACTGTATCCCTAAAGCTTCTGTCTATGGCCACCTCTGTGTCCCTAATGATCCTAAGTTCATCCAACTCCAGCTCCAGTTCCCGAACACGGTTTTGGAGGAGCTGCAGATGGGTGCACTTCCCACAGATGTAATCAGCAGGGACACTGACGTCATCCCTCACCTCAAACATAGTGCAAGAGGAACATAGCACTGCCTGCACACCCATCCCCTCTAGATACCTTGCCAGTACCAGGTAGAAACAGCAAAAATGAATTAAACTCACCCCTGCTCACCCTTTCTGCCTAAGCCCTGTGAGCCAAAGCCCTTATAGCTCACACTCTGCTTCCCACACACTCCACAGCCCGCTCCCGACACTGCCCGCTGTATACTGCAGTCTACCTTTTATACTTGGCGCGCTTAAAAAACTTTATTAAATAAATAAATAATTCAATCAATCTCTCACCAGCACTCCTGCCTCCAATCACTCCCTCTCTGCTTGCTCCAGTGGAACAATGAGCAATAGAGATGTGGAGGAAGAAATTGCTAAGCAGATTATGGATATGTGTGGGGGTCACAGGGTAGTTGTCATGGGGGACTTTAACTTTCCAAATATTGATTGGAACCTTTGTAGGTCAAATAGTTCGGATGCGGCAGTTTTTGTGCAGTGTGTGCAGGAGGGTTTCCTGACACAATATGTGGATAGGCCGACAAGAGGTGAGGCCACATTGGATTTGGTACTGGGAAATGAACCGGGCCAAGTCTTAGATTTAGTTGTGGGAGAGCACTTTGGAGATAGTGACCACAATTCGGTGTCTTTTGTTATTGCAATGGAGAGGGATAGGGCCGTACGGCAGGGCAAAGTTTACAATTGGGGGAGAGGTAATTATGATGCGATTAGGCAAGAATTAGGGGGCATAAGTTGGGAACAGAAACTGTCAGGAAAAGGCACTAATGAAAAGTGGAACTTTTTCAAGGAACAAATACTGGGTGTCCTTGATAGGTATGTCCCTGTCAGGCAGGGAGGAAATGGCCGAGTGAGGGAACCATGGTTCACGAAAGAGGTGGAATGTCTTGTGAAAAGGAAGAGGGAAGCTCATGTAGGGATGAGGAAACAAGGTTCAGATGGCTCGATTGAGGGTTACAAGTTTGCAAGGAACGAGCTGAAAAAGGGGCTTAGGAGAGCTAGGAGGGGACATGAGAAGTCCTTGGCGGGTCGGATCAAGGAAAACCCCAAGGCTTTTTACTCTTATGTGAGGAATAAAAGAATGACCAGGGTGAGGTTAGGGCCGGTCAAGGACAGTAGTGGGAACTTGTGTATGGAGTCAGTAGAGATAGGCGAGGTGATGAATGAATACTTTTCTTCAGTGTTCACCAAGGAGAGGGGCCATGTTTTTGAGGAAGAGGAGGTGTTACAGGCTAATAGGCTGGAGGAAATAGATGTTCGGAGGGAGGATGTCCTGGCAGTTTTGAATAAACTGAAGGTTGATAAGTCCCCTGGGCCTGATGAAATATATCCTAGGATTCTTTGGGAGGCAAGGGATGAGATTGCAGAGCCTTTGGCTTTGATCTTTGGGTCCTCGCTGTCCACGGGGATGGTGCCAGAGGACTAGAGAATGGCGAATATTGTTCCTCTGTTTAAGAAAGGGAATAGAAATGACCCTGGTAATTATAGACCGGTTAGTCTTACTTCGGTGGTTGGTAAGTTGATGGAAAAGGTCCTTAGGGATGGGATTTACGACCATTTAGAAAGATGCGGATTAATCCGGGATAGTCAGCACGGATTCGTGAAGGGCAAGTCGTGCCTCACAAATTTGATTGAATTTTTTGAGGAGGTAACTAAGTGTGTTGATGAAGGTAGGGCTGTTGATGAAGGTAGGGCAGTTGATGTCATATAGATGGATTTTAGTAAGGCGTTTGATAAGGTCCCCCATGGTTGGCTTATGATGAAAGTGTGGAGGTGAGGGGTAGAGGGAAAGTTGGCCGATTGGATAGGTAACTGGCTATCTGATCGAAGACAGAGGGTGGTGGTGGATGGAAAATTTTCGGATTGGAGGCAGGTTGCTAGCGGAGTGCCACAGGGATCAGTGCTTGGTCCTCTGCTCTTTGTGATTTTTATTAATGACTTAGAGGAGGGGGCTGAAGGGTGGATCAGTAAATTTGCTGATGACACCAAGATTGGTGGAGTAGTGGATGAGGTGGAGGGTTGTTGTAGGCTGCAAAGAGACATAGATAGGATGCAAAGCTGGGCTGAAAAATGGCAAATGGAGTTTAACCCTGATAAATGTGAAGTGATTCATTTTGGCAGGACTAATTTAAATGTGGATTACAGGGTCAAAGGTAGGGTTCTGAAGACTGTGGAGGAACAGAGAGATCTTGGGGTCCATATCCACAGATCTCTAAAGGTTGCCACTCAAGTGGATAGAGCTGTGAAGAAGGCCTATAGTGTGTTAGCTTTTATTAACAGGGGGTTGGAGTTTAAGAGCCGTGGGGTTATGCTGCAACTGTACAGGACCTTGGTGAGACCACATTTGGAATATTGTGTGCAGTTCTGGTCACCTCACTATAAGAAGGGTGTGGAAGCGCTGGAAAGAGTGCAGAGGAGATTTACCAGGATGCTGCCTGGTTTGGAGGGTAGGTCTTATGAGGAAAGGTTGAGGGAGCTAGGGCTGTTCTCTCTGGAGCGGAGGAGGCTGAGGGGAGACTTAATAGAGGTTTATAAAATGATGAAGGGGATAGATAAAGTGAATGTTCAAAGATTATTTCCTCGGGTGGATGGAGCTATTACAAGGGGGCATAACTATAGGGTTTGTGGTGGGAGATATAGGAAGGATATCAGAGGTAGGTTCTTTACGCAGAGAGTGGTTGGGGTGTGGAATGGACTGCCTGCAGTGATAGTGGAGTCAGACACTTTAGGAACATTTAAGCAGTTATTGGATAGGCACATGGAGCACACCAGGATGATAGGGAGTGGGATAGCTTGATCTTGGTTTCAGATAAAGCTCGGCACAACATCGTGGGCCGAAGGGCCTGTTCTGTGCTGTACTGTTCTATGTTCCATGTGAAGACTGCCAAATCCCCATTGTTTGATGGTTTCCATCCCAGGCTTTTAAAGGAAATAGGAGGGGAAATTGCAGATTCTTTTGCCGCAATTTTTCAAAGCTCTCTCAGTTCAGGAGTGTCCTTTAAAATGGATATTCGCAAATGTAACTCCACTAGTTACAAAAAGTAAGGGAGAGTAAAACAGCAAATTATAGACCTGTTAGTCTAACAGCTGATGTGGAAAGTTATTGGAACCCATAATTAAGGACAAAATGGCTAAGCACTTAGAGAAATTAGCACTCATTAGGAAGAGCTAAAAAGGATATGTAAAGGGCAGGTCATGACAAATGAACCCAACTGAATTTTTTGAGGAAGTAACTAAAGTAACAGAGGTCCATTTATTTCTACAGTGCAGAAGGAGCCATTCGGCCCACCGAGCCAATACATCAAATCCTCACATCTTTGAACACTGAGAGTCAATTTAGCATGACCAATCCACCTAAGCTGCACATCTTTGGAATGTGGAGGGAAACCGGAGCACCCGGAGGAAACCCACGCAGACATGGGGAGAACGTGCAAACTCCGCACAGAGTCACCCAGGGCCGGAATTGAAACTGGGTTGTTGGCGCAGGGAGGCAGCAGTGCTAATCATTGTGCCACCATGCTGCCCGTATTCTCTATATTTATTGATGACTTGGAAACCATAAAGGGAATCATATATCCAAGTTTGCTGATGATACAAGATTTGTTGACAAGTAAATAGAAGTGTCAATTTACAAAGAGACATTGATCGTTTGAGTAAGATGGATTTCAATGCAGTTAAGTGTGAGGTTATCCATTGTGAATGCAAAAGAGATAGATCAAAGTGATATTTACATAAGGAGGTAAGCCAGAAACAGCAGACATCCAGCAGACAAAGAGATTTAGTGGTCCATGTCAATAAGTTACTAAAATATGGTCAGCCGCAAAAAAATAATCAAAAAGGCTAATGGAAGATTAGCTTTTATAACTAGAGAGCTAGGAGGATGTTTTGCTGCAGCTGTACAAAGCCCTGGTTGGACCACATCTGAACACTGTATCTAGGAAGTACATGTTGACCTTGCTAGGAGCGCAGTGCAGATTTATCAGAACGTTAGCAGGGTTCCAAAGGTTAGATTATGAAGAGCGATCATATAAACTAAGTTTATATTCCTTGGAACGCAGTAGGTTAAGAAGTAATTCAATCAAGGCTTTTAGGATTTAGAAAAGAGTTTACCCGGTGGATGGAAACTTTTTCTGCTGGTAAGGGGAGACTAAAACAAAGGGACATAGCCTTCAAATCGGAACCAAGCCATTCAGAGAGAAGTTAGGAAACCCTTCTTCATACACAAGCAGTAGATGCGAGTGAGTTAATAATTTTAAATATGAAATCAATATATTTTTGCTACGCAAATGTATAAAAGGATATGGACCCAGTGTAGGTGGATGGAGTTAAGATACAGATCAGCCATGATTTTGTTGAATGGTAGAACAGGTTTGTGGGGTTGAATTGCCATGTGTTCCTGTGGGATTGGTTTGTCTTCCTGATATATCTGGGATTGGGGTGACCCCTGTTTTATCTTTAATGTGGTGTCTCACTATTATAACTGTGCAATTGGGGAGTCTCCTTATTGTATCTGAAATTAGAGTCGCTCACTATTATTAAGTTTATTTATTAGTGTCACAAGTAGGCTTACATTAACACTGCAATGAAGTCACTGTGAAAATTCACTAGCTGCCACAGTCTGGTGCCTGTTCGGGTACACTGAGGGACAATTTGGCATGGCCAATCCACCTAACCAGCACGCCTTTCGGACTGTCGGAGGAAACTGGAGCACCTGGAGGAAACCCACACAGACATAGGGAGAACGTGCAGACTCCGCACAGACAATGTCCCAAGCCAGGAATCGAACTTGGGTCCCTGGCGCTGTGAGGCAGCAGCGCTAACCACTGTGCCACCGTGCCGCTCATGGGATTGAATTGTTGCCTTAACATACCCATGTGGTTGGGTTAGTTCTCTGCTATGTTCAATGCATTTGTGGGTATCTAATTTAGTTATATTAGTAAACTGCAGTGCAGTCCTGAGTTGTTTCAGTGCTTGAATGGACAAGAACACTTGTCTATCTTTGATCAGATTTATTCAAAGACATGTTTTTGCAGGTTCTGATTTTAAAAATTTGCCTAAGAAACTTCGTCATTTGAAGAAAGTAAAGATTTTGCTCTTTTGGATTTGTAACTCCTCCTTCAGGATTGTCAAAATAAATATAAGAGCAAACGGACAGAAAACAATAGCAGGGACGGAGAGAAAACTGACTGAGAAGGTAGTGGTGTCTGGAGCGAATAGGAAAATGTGCTCACAAGCATTGGTGAGTATATTTCAATTACCTTTAACTATTGTGAGCCTATCCGAGCAGACACATTGATGAAAGGAAGAGAGTTAAAGTTTTTACTGGTGTGAAGAATAGAAAAGAATAACAAAAGTCCATTAGAGGCAGAAACAAGATAAATCATAATGGGAATAAGGAAATGGCAGCAACGTTAAGCAATTACAGTACTTTGCAAAATAATAAGATAAAAGCAAATTACTTTTTTTTGAAGGGGTAACCGAGAAGGTAGATGAGAGCAGTGCAGTTGATATTGTCTACGTGGACTTTAGCAAGAATTTACATTTAGTAGAGTTTACATTTTTCAACCAAAGTCAATCTACAATCTACTTTGACAAGGTGGTAGGTTGTTGCATTAGGTTAAATCTCACGGGTAGCTAAATGTATACAAAATTGCCTTGATGACAGAAGACAGAGAGTGGTTGTAGAGAGTTGTTTTTCAAACTGGAGACCTGTGACCAGTGGAGTGCCTCAGGGATCGGTGCTGGGTCCACTGTTATTTGTCATTTATATTAATGACTTGGATGAGAATTTAGGAGGCATGGTTAGTAAGTTTGCAGATGATACCAAGATTTGCGGCATGGTGGACAGTGAAGAAGCTGATCTAGGATTGCAACGGGATCTTGATCAATTGGGCCAGTGGGCTGATGAATGGCAGATGGAGTTTAATTTAGATAAATGCGAGGTGATGCATTTTGGTAGAATGAACCAGGGCAGGACTTACTCAGTTAATGGTAGGGCGTTGGGGAGAGTTCCAGAACAAAGAGATCTTGGGGTACAGGTTCATAACTCCTTGAAAGTGGAGTCACAGGTGGACAGAGTGGTGATGAAGGCATTCAGCATGCTTGGTTTCATTGGTCAGAATGTTGAATACAGGAGTTGGGACGTCTTGTTGAAATTGTACAAGACATTGGTAAGGCCACACTTGGAATACTGTGTAGAGTTCTGGTCACCCCATTATAGAAAGAATATTATTAAACTAGAAAGAGTACAGAAAAGATTTACTCGGATGCTACCAGGAGTTGATGGTTTGAGTTATAAGGAGAGGCTGGATAGACTGGGACTTTTTTCCCTGGAGTGTAGGAGGCTGAGGGGTGATCATATAGAGGTCTATAACATATTGAGGGGACATAGATCAGCTAGATAGTCAACATTTTTCCCAAAGGTCGGGGAGTCTAAAACTGGAGGGCATTGGATTAAGCTGAGAGGAGAGAGATACAAAAGGATCCAGAGGGGCAATTTTTTCACACAGAGGGTGGTGAATGTCTGGAACAAGCTGCCAGAGGTAGTAGTAGAGGCGGGTACAATTTTGTCGTTTAAAAAGCATTTAGACAGTTACATGGGTAAGAGGAATATGGGCCAAACACAGGCAATTAGGACTAGCTTAGTGGTTAAAAAAAAGGGCGGCATGGACAAGTTGTTTCCATGCTGTAAACCTCTATGACTCGACTGCGGATGCTGGAATCTGAAACAAAAACAGAAAATGCTGGAGAAACTCAGCAGGTTTGACAGCATCTGTGGAGAGAGAATAGAGCTAATTTTTCGAGTCTGAATGACTCTTTGTCAGAGCCGGGAAGGAAATATGCCATCCTTACCTGGTCTGGCCTACATGTGGCTCCAGATCCACTGCAATCTTAAAATTCCCTCTGAAATGGCCTAGAAAACCATTCAGTTCAAGGGTATTTAGGAATGGGCAATAAATGCTGGACCAGACAGTGACATCCACATCCCCAGTTAGACTACACCATGGTTACTGTGCACAGTTTTGGTCTCCTTATCCAACAAAAGATATGCTTACCATAGAGGTGATACAATGCACATTCACTGGACTGATTCCTGGAATTAGAGGGGCTATCTTATGAAGAGAAATTGAGTAGACTAGGCCTTTCCCCTAAAGGTTAGATGAATCAGAGGTGATTTTAAATACATTTTGGAAAAAAACCCAGAAAATTCTGGAAATCTCAGCAGGTCTGACAGCATCTGTGGAGAGAGAATAGAGCCAACATTTCGAGTCTGGATGACCCTTCATCAGAGTTCTATTTGTTTCAGATTTCAGCATCCGCAGTATTTTGCTTTACATTATGTAAAGGGCTTGACAGAGTAGATGCTGGCAGGATGTTTCTCCTGGTTGGGGAATCTACAACCAGAGGTCACACTCCCAGGATAAGAGGTCAACCATTTAGAGCAGAGCTATGTACGCTTGGTTGTTGAGTATATTGTAGACAGAGGTTTTTGGATCGTAAGGGAATTAAGGGATATGGGGATACTGCTACTCTCTAAAAACCAACTCTCAAGAAACCAGAATTGTCCAAAAACAGGACATTTTTTAAATGTGTCATACATCATTTTTTTTAGAATTAAAATTAACTTACCTGGTCAATTCGGCTAGGCACTGCATGGTGCCCAATTTGTCATCCTCTTCACCGCTTGTGCAGCAGTCTATTCCAGTGCTCCAAGCAACCCTTAATCCTACCTGATCCAGGTTGGCCTGATCTACCCTGTTCAGCACCATTTGTGATTCCACAGATACTGAAGCGGTCTATGTCCAAATGCATCAAGATCTGGACAATATCCAGGCTTGGATTGACGAGTAGAAAGTAGCATTCTTGCCACACAAGTGCCAGGCAATGACCATCTCCAACAAGAGAGAACCTAACCATCGCCCTTTGACACTCAATGGCATTACCATCACTGAATCCCCCACTGTCAACATCCCGGGGGTTACCGTTGACCAGAAACTGAACTGGACCCAGCCATGTAAATATTGTGGCTACAAAAGCAGAATAGAGGCTAGAAACCCTGTGGCGAGTAACTCAGCGCCTGACCTGACTACACCCCTCACCCTGAAAAGCCTACCCAACATCGACACAAGTCAGGTGTGTGGTGGAATACTCTCCATTTGCCTGGACGAGTGCAGCTCCAACAACACTCAAGAAGCTCAACACCATCCAGACCAAAGCAGCCTGCTTGATTGGCACCCCACCCACAAATACACACTGACAGCAGATATATTGTAGCAACTCCGCAGGCAAAAACTTCCAAACCCACAACTCCTACCATTTAGAAAGATGAGGGCAGAAAATGCATAGGAACACCACCACCTTCAAGTTCCCCTCCAAGCCACTCACTATCTTGACTTGGAAATATATCGCTGTTTCTTCACTGGAGCTGGGTCAAAATCCCAGAACTCCCTCCTTAACAGCACTGTGGGTGTACCTACACCTCAGGGACTGCAGTGGTTCAAGAAGGCAGCTCAGCACCACCTTCCCAAGGGTAGGGATGGCCAATAAATGCTGGCCTAGCCAGCGACACCTACATCTCATGAACATTAAAATAGTGCCTGACCCGAAATCTGACAAAATCCAAAATCTAGCACAACCTCAGTCCCGAGCCTGCTGGTTTGAGAGTGTGTCTGCAGTACAGGAAGGTGAAGTTCAGGTAGAAGATCAGCTATGATCTTATGAATGAAGTGGTCTTGAAGGGTTGAATGGCCTAATCCTTCTCCTAATTTGTGTTCTAATAAAAGGGGAAAGGAAATTTTTATGGTGTGGTTCCCAAAGAACTTCACAAACAATGAAGTACTTTCTGAGGACTTATGTAAATATATTTTACAACTTCATTGTGCATTGAGTTGATCTCTCTTTCCCAGATGGTGTTAACTGCTTTCCTTGCAGTTGTTAATGCAAAACAATATAGGGGATTACCTTCAGATTGTAGAGATGAAATTCCACTTCATTTGCTAAAGAAAAGGATCAGCGTTACACATCCTTCGAGTATTTTGAAAGAGCTGGGAAGACATAACCAAACGAAACATAACAGCTGTCCAGAATGGTCTCCTCAACTGCTGGCAAGTTCCCACATTGAGGATAGGTCATTCTCACCTTGGGGCTACAGGTAAGAAATCTGCTGGTAACAGCGATTTAGTATTGTGTTTTCTCTATGTGCAATTACCATGCCTCAAAAAGCATAATAAGTCCATTGTTTCCAGATCCTAACATAAGCAGGTAATCTTTGATTTGATTTATTATTGTCACATGTATTACTATCGTGAAAAGTATTGTTTCTTGTGCACTATACAGACAAAGCATACCATTCATAGAGAAGGAAATGAGAGAGTGCAGAATGTAGTGTTACAGTCATAGCTAGGGTGTAAAGAAAGATCAACTTAGTGAGAGCTAGGTCCATTCAAAAGTCTGACAGCAGCAGAGAAGAAGCTGTCCTTGAGTCGGTTGGTATGTGCCCTCAAGACTTTTGTATCTTTTTCCCGGCAGAAGGAGGTGGAAGAGAGAATGCCCAGCGTGCGTAGGGTCCTTAATTATGCTGGCTGCTTTGCCGAGGCAGTGGCAAGTGTAGACAGTCTCAGGCTGGTTCGCGTGATGGACTGGTCTTCGTTCACGACCTTTTGAAGTTTCTTGGACAGAGCAGGAGCCATAGCAAGCTGTGATACAACCAGAAAGAATGCTTTCTATAGTGCATCTATAAACGCTGATGAGAGTTGTAGTGGACATACCAAATTTCCTTAGTTTTCTGAGAAAGTACAGGTGTTGGTGGGCTTTCTTAACTATAGCGTCAGCATCGGGGGCGGAACCAACACAGGTTGTTGGTGATCTGTGTGCAGCAGCATGTTAGACTAAACCGGAAGTTATAAATTAATACCTGTACGTGACCTGTTGCCTTTGCACCACCCTCTCCTCCTTAAACAACTTAGGACATCGTCATATACAATTCTATGATAAGGGGATATTAGGACAATAACCACGAGCTTGGTCAAAGAGGGAGGTTTTAAACAGCATCTTACAGGAGGTAAAAGAGAAGCAGAGAGTTTTATAAAAGGAAACCTACATCTTTAACCAAGTTTTGCCTTTATTTCTCCAATAGCATTTTGGAGAACAACAAGAACATTAAAGTTAGAGCCAGGCTCGAAATTATCTTGGGACTTTTTTTATGTTAACAGAATTATGCATTTGCATTTTAGCTAAAATGTATTAGCTTCAGGGTGGAAACATACCAGAAATTCAGACATCGAAGTCAGTGTTGTCAGTTTATATCTTGAAGGATTTCCAGTATATTTAAATTAATAGTCAGTGTGCTTTAATTAATAAAAAACATAGGAACAAAAAGAGGCCATTCAGCCCTTCAGTGCTGTTATATCCTTCATTCAGTTAGATCAAGGCTGACCTGTATCTTAACTCTTATCTAGACTGCTTTAACATCCTTGCCCAACAAGAATCTTTTAATCTCAGTTCTGAAATTTTAAATTAGCTCCCAGCCTCTACAGCTTTTTGGGGGGAGGGTTTTCCAGATTCCCACTCCCCTTTGTGTGATGAAGTGCTTCCTGACATTGCCCCTGAACAGCCTGGCTTGAACTTTAACATTCTTGTTGTTCTGGACTCCCCACCAGCAGAAAGAGTTTCCTGTCCTGAATCAATTTACCATGTTAAACATCTCAAGTAAATTACTACTTCCAAACCCAAGGTGATACAGGTAGCCGACGCAACCTGTCCCCATAACTTAACCCTTTCATTTGAGTGAATCTGTACTGCCCCACTTCTTCCTGAGCTGTGGTGCCCAGAACTAATTACAGTTACTCTCGGTGGGGTCTAACCAAGACTCTCTCAGCCTTTTTGTTTCAAATTTAAATACTTTACGCCAGAAAATTTTGCAGAGGTGTCTCTGTCTGTGGGGAAGGTTACAGAATGCATATAGCTCATGAACTGAAATTAAAATATTTACACTTTAACAAGTTCTGTCTTCCACTGGTTTAGGATTAATGAAGATCCTAAACGGATCCCTGAATCGATCCCCGAAGCAGTTTGTCTCTGTCACGGCTGCATCAGCTTTAGTAAAATGAAACATACGCTGGATTATGCTTCAGTGCCTGTTACAACAACCATGCAGGTGTATTATCGCACATCCTGTGGAGGACACAAGTTCCGGTATGAAACAAAATGGATTGACATTGCTGTTGCTTGTACGTGCATCTCTCCAAAGATGAGCTAACCAATATAAAGGCAAAATACTGCGGATGCTGGAATCTGAAATAAAAACAGAAAATGCTGGAGAAACTCAGCAGGTCTGACAGCATCTGTGGAGAGAGAATAGAGCCAACATTTCGAGTCTGGATGATTCTTAGTCAGCTGACGAAGGGTCAAGCAGACTCGAAACATTGGCTCTATTCTCTCTCCACGGATGCTGTCAGACCTGCCGAGTTTCTCCAGCAGTTTGTTTTTGTCTGGGTTAACTAATCCATTGTCCACAGCAAATGTATCTTACTGTAATTGTACCTGTATTTGACAGAATAATTGTATTGCACCAAAATCCTCTGAACTGTGTTGCAATTTTCCACTGTTCTGAATTGGGCTGTCCTTCAGGGACAGACTTGCAAATTCCTCTATAGTAACTGGTCATTTTATAAAGATCTGTATTTTTTGGAGAAACAGTGTACTTTTCATATTTTTGTTTTGGTTCCAAAGGAAAGTCCTAGAAGTGTTTTTACCCTCCCTCACTCAGTATAATCTCCGCTAGCTCCACCTGTGCTGATATAGCTGTATTCCTCTAATTCTGCCCTCTTCTGCCACTCCAGGTTGAAGTACTCATCACCGGCAGACATGTCTTCGGCTGCTTGGGCCTCATGCTCTCCTTCCCAATCCCCTCCTTCTCTCCAATCTCCTTTCTGCTGCTCCTTAAAACCCACCTCTTTGACCAAGCTTTTTGGCCACCGATCCTTAACATCTTATTACGTGACTCAGCGTAAAACTTTCTTTTATAAAGCTCCTGTGAAACATCCTTGGGACATCTTATTAAGTTACTGATGCTATTTAAACAATGCTGGATAGACTGGGACTTTTTTCTCTGGAGCGTAGGAGGCTGAGGGGTGACCTTATAGAGGTCTATAAAATAATGAGGGGCACAGATCAGCTAGATAGTCAATATCTTTTCCCAAAGGAAGGGGAGTCTAAAACTAGAGGGCATAGGTTTAAGGTGAGAGGGGAGAGATACAAAAGTGTCCAGAGGGGCAATTTTTTCACACAGAGGGTGGTGAGTGTTTGGAACAAGCTGCCGGAGGTAGTAGTAGAGGCGGGTACAATTTTGTCTTTTAAAAAGCATTTAGATAGTTACATGGGTAAGATGGCTATAGAGGGATATGGGCCAAATGCGGGCAATTGGACTAGCTTAGTGGTTAAAAAAGGGGCGGCATGGACAAGTTCGGCCGAAGGGCCTGTTTCCATGCTGTAAACCTCTATGACTCCATGATCTAAATACAAGCTATTGTTGTGAGCAATGCATTGATAAATGGAAAAGACCCAGAATAGGAAGATGCAAGGTGCACTCAATTTGAATTGAGTAAAACACAAAGTAAAAGAAGGCAATGTTTCAACGTATCAGTAGGAGGCTGAGGGGTGATCTTACAGATGTCTATAAAATAATGAGAGGCATAGATCAGCTAGTCAATATCTTTTCCTAAAGTTCGGAGTCTAAAACTAGAGGGCATAGGTTTAAGGTGAGAGGGGAGAGATACAAAAGGGTCCAGAGGGGCAATTCTTTCCACACAGAGGGTGGTGAGTGTCTGGAACAAGCTGCCAGAGGTAGTAGTAGAGGCGGATACAATTTTAAAAAGCGTGTAGACAGTTACGTGGGTAAGATGAGTATAGAGGGATATGGGCCAAACACGGGCACTTGGGAGTGGCTTAGTGGTTTAAAAAAGGGGCGGCATGGTCAAGTTGGGCCGAGGGCCTTTTTCCATGCTGTAAACCTCTATGACTCTATGTCAAAATCTAAGAGACAGCAGGAAATTAGGAGACCTAGAAAAAATTGTCTCTACCGTTACAACTTTCTTTTGCTGCCTGTTTTAAAGTAGACCCTAACAAAATACCAGACTTGGTTGTGTATTTTTCCTGAGAGAGTTTGAATAACCTTTGCAGACAGAATAAGGGAGAGGGGAAGGAAAGAGGCTGCTTCAGCTGATAGGTAATGGGGGAAGAAGAAAATCACAGCCTAATAGAAAACAAGAACGATAGAAAGAGAAATAAAACCCAAGTTACTTTTCATAGAATCATGCAGCTCAGAAGGCCATTCAGCCCTTTGTGTCTGTATTGGATCTTTGAGCTATCCAATTTGTCCCACTTCTGCTCTTTCTCCCTTTTCCTATGTATTCCTAAGTATTTATTGAATTCCTCTTTGGACATTACTTTTGAGTCAGCTTCCACCAACCACCCTTTGCCAGGGCAGCATTTTTTCTTTCTCCCGTGCCCTCAGGTTCCTTTGCCAATCAACTTGGCTTCATACAACTTTATATTTATGCACCATTAGAGACGGTTTCCTTGACAACTTTCCTGTCTGGGCACACCTTGAATCAATTTCTTTTTAAGTAGTTCCATACTTTGGTGGTGTTTGTACTTGCATTAAAAGCAAAACATCCTGAAAAATGTTTAACTGTAGGAAAGGCTGATTGTGACTTGCACAATTACAGATGCATTCATCTGGAAGCATAGTAAAAAACATTAAATATTCTGATGAAGTCATAGACTCCAAATGTTAACTCTGTTTCTCTCTCCATTATTTTCATTTCAAACCACAAACATACTGACTCACCTGAGATTAACAGCACCGTCAAACTACATCCCAACTTTCTCATCTTTCCCGCTTCCTAAGGGATGGTAGCACAGCGGTTACCCCACTAGCCGAGTATTTCAGAGGCCTGGACTAATGATCTGGACACTCAAATCCAACCAGGCAGCTGGGGAATTTTAAATTCAGTTAAAAACTATATCTGGAGTAAAAAACTAGTCTTGATAATGGCAACGATGAAACTAACATCCTTTAGGGAAGGAAATCTGCCTTCCTTACCTGGTCTGGCCCACATGCGAGTCCAGACCCACAGCAACATGGCTGATTTTTAACTGTCCTCTGAAATAGCCTAGCCAACAACTCAGTTCAAGGGGTGGTATGGTGGCACAATGGTTGGCACAGTGGTTAGCACTGCTGCCTCACAGCGCCAGGGACCCGGGTTCGATTCCTGGCTTGGGTCACTGTTTGTGTGGAGTTTACATGTTCTCCCCGTGAATGTGTGGGTTTCCTCAGGGTGCTCCGGTTTCCTCCCACAGTCTGAAAGTCGTGTTGGTTAGTGTGGTGAACCATCGTTGGTTCCCACTGTGGGATTGTTCTAATGTTGTTGTTGGGCTAGGGTGGGATTGATACACCTGTGGTTGTTACTGTTGTGGCACATCCCAGTCGGGCTCCGCCTCCTGGGAGAGGTATAAGACCCCCTGCTCGGGCAGGACCTCTTCAGTCTGGGATAGTGTGTTAAAGTTCTGTTAGTTCCATTGTTAGTTAATAAAAGCCTTCTTTTACCGAAGCTTCGTGCCTCGTGTCCAATTGATGCGCATCAATTTTATTAACTAACATTAAGCTCTCGACGGAAGGAAAAAAAAGAGAGTATGGAGCAAATCCTAAAGCCAGAACGTCTGACGCTAGATCCACGTGCGGTGGGCGCTTCTAACACCTTCGACCACTGGCTGAAGTGTTTTGAAGATTACCTAGCAGCCTCCGCAGCGGTCACCACAGATGATGACAGACTCCGGGTCCTCCATGCGAGGGTAAGCGACACAGTCTACCTCGCGATCCGTGCGGCCACCACTTACCCGAGGGCCCTCGAGCTTTTAAAAAAGCGCTATACGAAACCTCCCAACGAGATCCACGCTCGTTACCTCCTCGCTACGCGACGTCGGCAGTCGGGCGAAACCATGGAGGATTACGCCAATGAGCTCTTGCAGCTAGCCAGGGGCTGTGACTGTAAAGCTGTGTCGGCTGAGCAGTACATGTATGACCTCGCCCGAGATGCGTTTGTGGCCAGGGTCGGGTCTTCATACATCCGTCTCAAGCTGCTAGAAAAGGGAAATCTCAACCTGACCCAAGCTATGGAATTAGCTGAAATGCTTGAGGCGGCTTCGAAGAGCTTGGTCCTGTATCCGGAGGACCACGTGGAAACAACGTGGCAGGAGCAGTCACAAATCCCTCCTCGCCCCACGGGCTCGAAGTGCAGTGTTATGGCGTGCTCCCATGTGGACCAGACGACGGCTGCAGCCCCATGCGGCCCGCGGTGCTACTTCTGCGGAGGAGCCAAGCATCCACGACAAAAGTGTCCCGCTAAAGCGGTAGTCTGTAACTTATGCGAAGGTGTGCAGATCGAAGCCCAAGAACGGCAGTATGGCCTGTGACCCTTCAGAACGGGGATCATCACCATCGTCGTGGAAGTACTCACGGGGTTCGTCCACGTGCGAGTCCAGGACGACGCCATTGCGGTCGACGGAGTCGGAGGAGGATGACCACCAGGAGTCGCTACGTTTGGCGCCCTCAACCATGTGCGATTCATGGGGGCGGCCATTTTGGTCGACAATGACCATGAGCGACCAGCAGGGGTCCTCAGCATCGACCTCAGCTGCCTGCAGTGACGTTCACGGACCAACGGTGGCGTCGATCACCCTGAACCAGGCTAAGCACCACAGGCTTGACTGTTCGATGATGGATATACAGGTAAATGGTCATGCAATTTATTGTCTGTTTGACAGCGGGAGCACTGAGAGCTTTATTCACCCTGACACTGTAAAGAGGTGTGGACTCCAGATTCAACCTGCCAAACAGACAATCTCTATGGCATCAAGGTCCCGGTCTGTCCCTGTGCTAGGACGTTGTGTGGTAACCTTGAAAGTGCAAGGCACAATTTACGAGCAATTCAGGCTCCTTGTGTTGCTGCATCTTTGCGCACCAATTCCCCTCCCGCGCATATCTGATATGGTCAATCAGATTGCGCAGTACCGGGTGTTCTCCACCATAGACCTTAAGTCCGCCTACCACCAACTCCCCATTCGCCCAGAGGACCGACGCTACACGGCCTTTGAGGCGGATGGTCGTCTGTATCAGTTTCTTAGGGTTCCATTTGGTGTCACCAATGGGGTCTCGGTCTTCCAGCGTGCTATGGACCGAATGGTGGACCAGAACAGGCTGCGGGCTACCTTCCCGTACCTGGATAATGTCACCATCTGCGGCCGTGATCAGCAGGACCATGACACAAATCTCCAGAACTTTTTACGCACTGCATCTCGCCTGAATTTGACCTACAACAGGGAGAAGTGTGTATTCCGTATGCGCCGGTTAGCCATCCTGGGATACGTGGTGGAAAATGGGGTCATTGGCCCTGATCCAGACCGTATGCGCCCCCTTGCTGAACTCCCCTTGCCCGCTAGCGCAAAAGCACTGAGAAGATGCCTAGGCTTCTTCTCCTATTATGCGCAGTGGGTCCCCAACTACGCGGACAAAGCCCGTCCGCTTATTAAGTCCACGACTTTTCCACTCACGCCAGAGGCCCAATTGGCCTTCAAGGAATTGAAACACGACATCTCGAAAGCCACGATGCATGCGGTAGACGAATCCATCCCTTTTCAGGTGGAAAGCGATGCATCTGATTTCGCCCTGGCCGCCACACTTAACCAGGCGGGCAGGCCCGTCGCGTTTTTTTCCCGCACCCTCCAAGGCCCCGAAATTCGGCATTCAGCGGTGGAAAAGGAGGCCCAGGCCATTGTGGAGGCCGTCAGACACTGGCGCCATTACCTGGCGGGAAAGCGGTTCACCCTGATCACGGACCAGCGCTCCGTGGCGTTCATGTTCAACAACACGCAGAGGGGCAAGATCAAGAATGATAAGATCTTGCGGTGGAGAATTGAACTCTCCACCTATAACTACGATATCATGTATCGTCCAGGGAAACTCAATGAGCCCTCGGATGCCCTCTCGCGCGGAACATGCGCTACTACGCAGGAGGATCGCTTGAACGCCCTCCATAATGACCTGTGCCATTCTGGGGTCACTCAGCTCTACCACTTTATCAAAGCCCGCAACCTGCCTTCCTCGGTGGAGGACGTCAGGTCGGTGACAAGGAGCTGTCGGATTTGCGCGGAATGCAAACCACACTTTTACCGACCTGACCGGGCACATTTGGTCAAGGCCACTCGCCCCTTCGAGAGGCTGAGTGTGGATTTTAAGGGCCCCCTTCCCTCAACAGATCGGAACGTGTACTTTCTGAACATAATAGATGAGTACTCCCGGTTCCCGTTTGTTGTCCCCTGTGCGGACACGTCGACTGCCACGGTGATAAAGGCATGCCGTGATCTTTTTACCCTGTTCGGGTACCCCAGCTATATCCATAGCGACAGGGGCTCGTCGTTCATGAGTAATGACTTGAGGCAATTCCTGCTCTCATACGGGATTGCCTCCAGTAGGACCACGAGTTACAACCCTAGGGGTAATGGACAGGTGAAAAGAGAGAATGCTACAGTCTGGAAGGCTGTCCTATTGGCGCTGAAGTCCAAAGGCCTTCCAGTCTCCCGTTGGCAGGAGGTCCTCCCTGATGCGCTTCACTCCATTCGCTCCCTCCTGTGTACGGCAACCAATGCTACTCCTCACAAGAGGATGTTCTCATTCCCTCGGAAGTCGTCCTCGGGGATATCTTTACCAGCCTGGTTGACGTACCCAGGACCCGTCCTTCTGCGGCGACATGTAAGGGCCCGCAAGTCCGACCCCTTGGTCGAACAGGTCCACCTCCTCCACGCCAACCCTCAGCATGCCTATGTGGCATATCCTGACGGGCGAGAGGACACAGTCTCGATCCGAGACCTGGCGCCCGCAGGGGACGTAGCAACTCCTGTCGCTCCCATACCCCCAGTGACGAATCCCTTATCCCTTATTTCTCCCCCGGACGTGGCACGGACAGCACCGGGACCAGTGCTTAACAGTTTTACTCCAATGCACAGCTTGCCTGAGCCCCGAAGATCGGCGCCATCGCAGAATGTATCGGTATCCCCTGCACTACCGTTTCATCAGGGTCAACCGGCCTGTGAGTCCGTGGGAGAACAGCTGGACGCTGTTTTAGGGAGAACGCCACCGCAAGCACCTGCTCCGGTATCACCGCCGGTATTGAGGAGGTCACAACGACGGTGCGGTCCTCCAGACCGTCTGAACTTATAATCTGTTGACATTTTAGTGTTTTCATACCCCGCCGGCCTTTCTTCTCAAAGGAGGGATGAATGTGGTGAACCATCGTTGGTTCCCACTGTGGGATTGTTCTAATGTTGTTGTTGGGCTAGGGTGGGATTGATACACCTGTGGTTGTTACTGTTGTGGCACATCCCAGTCGGGCTCCGCCTCCTGGGAGAGGTATAAGACCCCCTGCTCGGGCGGGACCTCTTCAGTCTGGGATAGTGTGTTAAAGTTCTGTTAGTTCCATTGTTAGTTAATAAAAGCCTTCTTTTACCGAAGCTTCGTGCCTCGTGTCCAATTGATGCGCATCAGTTAGCTGCATTGGCCGTGCTAAATTCCCCCTCAGTGTACCCAAACAGGTGCCGGAGTGTGGCGACTAGAGGATTCTCACAGTAACTTCATGTGAGTGTTAATGTAAGCATACTTGTGACACTGAAACAGAAACTTTAGGATTAGGGATGGGCAATACATACTGGCCTCGTCAATGATGCCACATTCTGTGAATGAATGAACAGTAATTGTATTTTGGGCATTCTTGTGACAGGAGAATTTGCAGCACAGAAACAGACCAGTTGGCCTGCGACAAAGATTATGCTTCACATGAGCCTCATCTCAGTCTAACAGCATAACCTTCCATTCCTTTCTCCCTCATGAACCGACTTGCAACACCTTCAATGTATCTGTGTTACTCACCTCAATCAAACCTGTTTCCACGTTCCAAACTCCCACCACACACTGAGTAAAGAAATTTAATCTAAATAGTACTTCCCCAGGGCAGCACTGCTGCCCCTGACAGGCATTTCCTGACAAAGCTATGGAAGATATTTCCTGTCAGAAAGAGTTGAGCAGTGCAATATTATTTCTATTTTGCATCCTTTGGAGACCAAAAGAATTGTTACGATTACGAAGGGAATTGGTGTAAGTGCAATGCACTGTATGTGTGTCAACTTTTTGTTTGATAATCGTTAATCGTTCCTGTGAAGCGCCTTGAAGCATTTCACTATATTAAGCATACTGTGGCTAGGATTTGTTCAGGTC
The DNA here is from genome assembly GCF_964213995.1 of Mustelus asterias. Taxonomy (NCBI): domain Eukaryota; kingdom Metazoa; phylum Chordata; class Chondrichthyes; order Carcharhiniformes; family Triakidae; genus Mustelus; species Mustelus asterias. The sequence continues at coordinate 137,619,494 of NC_135807.1, forward strand.
AACGGGGGTCCTACACACTGGTTGGAGAACCGGCGAGGAACATCCATTAGTTCGGTGAGGGAGGCCCAACGGAATCCTGAACTGACTGTCATCAGGCTTTCCCCTTGGCTGTGTGTTCACAATCGCTACCGATGTTCCCTCTAAGCTGCGTGGTCAACTCTTAAGGTTTCTGTGCAGGCGACACACCAGCCAGCCCTTTTAGCTTACTGTGCATGAACTGAAGCGCAGAATAAGTTAAAGGGCTTGTTGGCAAAAGAAAATTAATTGGCACACTGATCATTAATGAAAGTTGCCATTGTCCCAAATGACCATAGGCTGCTCTCCCCTTTGAGGGGGAGAGCTGGCTGGTGGTGATTTAACCTGAGGATCACCACACCTCAGGCGAGGGGCAAGGCTCAGGAACTGAACCTGTGCTGATGGCGTTGCTCTGCGTCACGAACCAACCATCCAGCCAACCGACCTCCCTGATCATTAATGGTAAGTGTATGATAGTCAATACATTTTGCACGGAAAGATTAAAAGCATTTTTTTAAACAATGCATTTCCGATATATGAAATGTGGGAAAAAAATGTATTGTTTAGAAATACTGGTCATAAATGTTGCTACTTGAGTATCTTTCTGTAAGAGCTGGGCACAGGCACAATGGGCCAAATGGTCTCCCCCTGCGCTGGAACATTCTATGAAATACAGCAGTTTAAGATAATTTCAAGTATTCAGAATAAATTGGTACTTTTGTTTTGAAGAATGTAAAAGACGTTGCTTATAAGTTTATTGTAACTTTGAGTTCTGGGAGTTGTTTCTGGGAAACACAGACACTGGGAGTAATTTTACTTTTGGTCAAAAGTGTAAAATGGGTAATATTGTTTCAGCTATCAGTTATACATCTTTCCCTATCTCTGTTTCCTCGCACTTCATTCGGGAGAGATAATCGTGGGTGAGCAATCCTAAATTGCCAGTTTTACACCAATCACACACGATTAAAGTGTGTCGGAGAAAGGGCTTACTTATGGAGTGATCTCTTAGCAGTAAATTTTATCCATGTAATAAAATGTATCCTGCAGTTAGCAGTTTCTCATGTATTCAGTGCAAAAATAAAATGTTTACGTCCACATATCTTATTCTGTTTATTTGTTTACAGGAGTTCATAAATTTTTGTAAAGTATGTTGTGGGAAAAGAATCCATGATAAACTATGATTGCACTAATCACTAATGAATGTTCCTGATGTTGGATGTACCCAAGTCAGAACACAGGCTTGAAGGAAACACTATAAATTAGAAGCGATTTTTCATGAATTTTCACACTAATGTCCAAGAGCTCCAATAATTGTGATAATAATTCTAAATCTATGGATGTTAATACCAAAAAATACCAGTTTCTAGTGATATCTGCCTTCATCACCTTGCTATTCATTACCAGGAACATCACATGAAGAGCCCTCCACGGTTTCTGTGAAAATCCTGACCAATGTCTTCAAAAACCTGAGTCAAACACCGAATGCTAACAGTGTGGCCTATAAAAAGCCTCCTTATCTCACCAACTTTATTGCGACAATATTAAAATAATCAACGAGAAATAAACCCGAATAGAAAAAAGACATTTGCGTTCATGTAGCACCTTTCACAGCCTCAGGACATTCCAAAGCATCTTACATTCAGCAAAAGTACTTCTGAAGCGTAGTCAGTGTTGTCATGAAGGAAACAGGACAGCTAATTTGCCCACAACAAGCTCCCACAAATAGCAGTGTGATAATGAGCAGATGTTTTTAGGAGCTGGTTGAGAGATAAATATCAGATACCAGGGAGAACTCTCTCTTCTCGGTAGCACAGTGGTTAGCAGTGCTGCTTCACAGCTCCAGGGACCTGGGTTCGATTCCCGGCTTGGGTCACTGTCTGTGTGGAGTTTGGACATTCTCCTCGTATCTGCATGGGTTTCCTCCGGGTGCTCCGGTTTCCTCCCACAGTCCAAAGATGTGCGGATTAGGTTGATTGGCCATGCTAAAAATTGCCCTTAGTGTCCTGAGATGCGTAGGTTAGAGGGTTTAGTGGGTAAATATGTAGGGATATGGGGGTAGGGCCTGGGTGGGATTGTGGTCGGTGCAGACTCGATGGGCCGAATGGCCTCTTTCTGTACTGTAGGGTTTCTATGATTCTTCTTTGAAGATCTTATACATTCACCCGAGAGAGTAAACAGGGCTTCGGTTTCATGTTTCATCTGAAATACAGCACCTCAGGCACTGTGTTCAAGTTTCTACAGTGAAGCTTGAAACCACAACCTTCTAACTCAGAGGAGAGAGTGCTGCCCACTCAGCTATAGCTGATACCTGTCTGCTGGCGATACAGACAGAAATGTTTAAATGTAAAAAAGAGAAACTCCTGGAAAAGCTCAGCAGGTCTGGCAGCATCTGTGGAGAGAAAAACCAAGTCTTTTTTGGAAAACTTATGTTACCAGCATTTTTTCATAGAATCCTTACAGTGCAGAAGGAGGCTGTTTGGCTCATCAAGTCTGCGTTGACCACAATCCCATCCAAGCCCTATCCCTGTAATCTTACTTATTTACCCTGCTAGTCCCCCTAACACTAAGGGACAACTTAGCATGGCCAATCCACCTAACCTGCGCATCTTTGGACTGTGGGAGGAAACCGGAGCACCCGGAGGAAACCCACACAGACAGGGGGAGAATGTGCAAACTCCACACAGTCAATGACCCAAGGCTATGCAAACCACTGGACCAACCCATCTGTTTTACTTCATTTCTCTAGCACCCGCAGTATTTTGCATTTAGTTTTGTTTTAATATTTAATTGCGTGTTTCAACACAGTTGTAAAGAATGTGCTTTACAGAAAGTGGGCCTTAGATAGGCTGCTGCAATGCAGACTGTTGTGGAGGGAAATTCCTGCGGCCAGTGCCGTGTGGGCTAGTGCCAGATGGAGACTTTGAATCTGTCTCTGGAAATTCTGATGTGTGCATGCCAAGTAATGGTGTTAATAGTCAGGGAACAGCAATGTGATGTAGTAAAAACAGAAGCTGCAGGAAGAACTCTGCAAGTCACGCAGCCTCTGTGGACAGAAGTATAAAGTTGATGTTCAGATCAATGGCCTTTTATTAGAATATTGTGTAGCTTTGGAAGGAAGCCCCATCTCTTCCCCCAACCCCCCACCCGCACTCTCAACGCTCTGTACTTCCCTATGGAGTAAATTAGGTGCACAGAGGCACAGTGGTTAGTACTGCAGCCTCACAGTGCCAGGGACCCGAGCTCGATTCCCAGCTTGTGTCACTGTGTGGAGTCTGCACGTTCTCCCCGTGTCTGCGTGGGTTTCCTCCGGGTGCTCCAGTTTCCTCCCACAGTCCGAAAGACGTGCTGGTTAGGTGCATCGGCCGTGTTAAATTCTCCCTCAGTGTACTCGAACAGGCGCTGGAGTGTGACAACTCGGGAGTTTTCACAGTAACTTCATTGCGGTGTTAATGTTAGCCTACTTGTGACACTAGTAAATAAACTTTAAACTTTACTCTGAGGATTAATATAATCAGAAAAGGAGTCTTAGGCTGGGTCCACTGAGAGTTTATCCCTTCAATTTTCTCCCGCCCTCGTGTAATGGTGTCGATTCATGTCAGAAATATAGCAGCACTTGGCAGTGCGGAAGTTTCCAACATGTGGAGGCCACAATTCCAGCCAAGCCCTTGAAGGTGCTAACTCACGTTGGAGTACAGTTCCACCAGTGCCAGTCGCCCTTTGACATTTCCCACCCTCACCAGCGGCCTTTCTCCAAAGATTGGCTGGCCAATTTTTTTAAAGCCGATTGTTAGTGTCCCAGCTGAAATCAACTGACTGATCGTAAACCTGGAACCTTCCCGATGTGTGCCTGACTCAGTACCACAATAGATGATACAAATCCCGTCCGATGAGCAGGAACCTAATCTCAGTGATGGTGAAACAATTTGAAGATCCAAATTCACTCAGCATGTTGTTGAATAAAATTATGTTTGTGCCAAATGAATTACTCAGCACTTAAAGCTGTCATCCATTATTTATTGTTCAAGTGATGTCTGAAAGACGTATTGGAAACCTACACTGTCAGTTACTGACTCTTAATCACTGTCTGAACATTAACAGAAGAACTAGTTAGATATTTTAAAATAAATACGTTGTAAAAAATGTCAATTCTGGTTCAGCTACCAGAAATAATCAAGATTACAATTCTACTTTGTAATGTATTGCCAGGATTGCCAAGTGTTGCAGCGTAATGGGCAGCACCATTGCCTCTGACATAGAAGCTCTGGGTTCAGGTCCACTCCAGGACTTGATGGTCACAAAATGCGTGTTCATAATGTGATTATCAACCCGTAAATCCTTCCAACATGCCTCTGGCTGGCAGTAAGAGTGGAAGAGTCTCTTGGCCAGCCAGAGCCTGCAGACGGGAACAGGAAGCCACTGCAGTCCCTGGCCAAGCATAACTATGGCTGATCACCAATGCCCTCTTAGGCCATGGTAGCTGAAGGCAGACAGAATGCACTGTCACCACACGCCAGCAGATTGACAAGCAGAAGAATGTGAGACAATACGGAACCAATATTAACTCATCAGGGTCACACGAGAGAGAGGACTCCAACCTCATTTATATCTCATGAGTTGATCAATCCACAAGAATAAAGTGCCCTTAGGTGCATACTGGATGGGCCAAAGGAACCTCTTCTGCACTGTATGATTCTAAAGCTTATCTTGAAAACATTATAAAACAGCTGATCAAATTTTATCCAAGTAGCTAGAAGCAATATTTTCTGGAGCTCTTAGGGGGACCCCCCCACCCTCCAAATGCACAAAGAATACTTGGTGTGTCTTCAAAATAATTGTATCCCCTTTGGAGTGGGATGGGGGTTATTGAGGGAGTGGCAGTGGGGAGTGCTGTGAGGGGATGGGCAGTATTGCAGGGTGGGCTTGGGAGGGGGCTTGCTGCAGTGGGTGGATTGTTAGGAGGTGGGGCATTCTGAAGAGGGAGGGAGGGATGGGTAGTGAGGGTGACCGTGGGGTTGAGAGGGTGAGGGCAGGGTGATGAGGGTGAGAGCGGGGTGGTGAGGGTGACTGCGGGGTGGTGAGGGTGGGTGAGTGTGGAGTAGTGAGTATGGAGTTGTGAGGGTGACTGTGGGTAATGAGGGTGAGTGTGGGATGGTGAGGGTGTGAGGGGAGGTGAGAGTGGCTATGGGTAGTGAGGGTATGTGTGGAGTTGTGAGGGTGACGATGGAGTTGTGAGGGTGAGTGTGGGCAGTGAGGGTGAGTGTGGGCAGTGAGGGCGAGTGTGGGCAGTGAGGGCGAGTGTGGGCAGTGAGGGCGAGTGTGGGCAGTGAGGGTGAGTGTGGGCAGTGAGGGTGTGGGTAGTAAGGGTGAATGTGGGTAGGTGCGGGTAGTGAGCGTGAGTGTGGGTGGTGAGGGCGAGTGAAGGTAGTGAGGGTGAGTGTGGGTTGTGAGGGTGAGTGTGGAGTTGTGAGGGTGAGTGTGGGTAGTGAAGGTGAGTGTGGGTAGTGAGGGTGAGTGTGGGTAGTGAGGGTGAGTGTGGGCAGTGAGGGTGTGTGGGTAGAGAGGGAGTGTGGATGGTGAGGGTGAGTGTGGGTGGTGTGGGTGTGTGGGTGGTGAGGGTGTGTGGGTGGTGAGGGTGAGTGTGGGTGGTGAGGGTGAGTGTGGGTGGTGAGGGCGAGTGTGGGTGGTGAGGGTGTGTGTGGGGGGTGAGGGTGTGTGTGGGGGGTGGGGGTGAGTGTGGGGGGTGAGGGTGAGTGTGGGGGGTGAGGGTGTGTGGGGGTTGAGGGTGAGTGTGGGGGGAGGGTGAGTGTGGGTGGTGAGGGTGAGTGTGGGTGGTGAGTGTGGGGGGTGAGGGTGAGTGTGGGGGGGGTGAGGGTGAGTGTGGGGGGGTGAGGGTGAGTGTGGGGGGTGAGGGTGAGTGTGGGGGGGGGGGAGTGTGGGGGGGGGGTGAGTGTGGGGGGGGGGGTGAGTGTGGGGGGGGGGTGAGTGTGGGGGGGGGGTGAGTGTGGGGGGAGGGTGAGTGTGGGGGGGGGGTGAGTGTGGGGGGGGGGGGTGAGTGTGGGGGGGGGGTGAGTGTGGGGGGGGGGGTGAGGGTGAGTGTGTGGGGGGGGGGGGGGTGAGGGTGAGTGTGGGGGGGGGGGGTAAAATAAGAAACCGTGCTGCTCCAGTAGCGGTGGATAAACAGCTGCTTCACAGTGAAACCTCGATTTTATTTGAAGAAGTAAAATGTATTTGCAAGAATTGGGCACATTTCTATTAATTAGCAGAACAAAAAAAAAACAAGTGTGTACCATTTTATGAATTTCAGCTCATCGAAAAGAGGTGTCCAGAGCTTGGATGTGGGTTAGAGCACTGCAAGCTGGGGAAATTGGGACAGAACACCCTTCTACCCAGACACCGAGCTTTCCAAACTTAAATAAAAATTCTCTTGCCGAATGTGGCGAGTTTCAGTTTCAAAAGTTTCTTTCTAATTGTATGAAAACGGTTTCCAGTTGCTTACCTAAATATGTGTGATAATGGTAGAATATGATAACATTTTTCAAATACATTTGTGATGAGTTTTATACAAGTCAATGTTCAGCCTGAATCCTGACCGTGGCCCACATCACATCATCAGGCGCCCCCAGTCTGACTGCACGGTCTGTGTCGCTGCAACAACACAGGAAATGTCGATTTGCTCATAAAATAGGGCTGAATAAAGTATCCCTCCCTTCTCTATTAATGGGAGACAATTCAAATAATTTAACACAGAATCAGATACAATAAACCTCGCCCCACAAGTTGGCAATGATCTGAATGGTAAATGTCAATCCGGCCCGGACTTGCTGCCCGCCGCTCCGCTCCTCAGCCTCCCTCACCAAGATGGCCGCCAGGTCCTCCCAGGCGGAGTCCGGCGCCGCTCTTTTTCCAACGCCGCCTCCTTGTTCCTGCCCGTGGCGGTGACGTCAGCGGGTGGGGATGAGTTGATGTCATATCCGGGTCAATATGGCGGCGCAATCTTCGGGAGCCGGATTGTGAGTAAAACAGAGCGGCCAGTCTCGCCCCCAGGGGGGTTCAACCGCCCACAACCCCCGGGGGGCGGGGGGGGTCGACCGCCCACAACCCCCGGGGGGGGTCGACCGCCCACAACCCCCGGGGGGGGGTCGACCGCCCACAACCCCCGGGGGGGGGTCGACCGCCCACAACCCCCGGGGGGGGGTCGACCGCCCACAACCCCCGGGGGGGGGTCGACCGCCCACAACCCCCGGGGGGGGGTCGACCGCCCACAACCCCCGGGGGGGGGTCGACCGCCCACAACCCCCGGGGGGGGGTCGACCGCCCACAACCCCCGGGGGGGGGTCGACCGCCCACAACCCCCGGGGGGGGGTCGACCGCCCACAACCCCCGGGGGGGGGTCGACCGCCCACAACCCCCGGGGGGGGGTCGACCGCCCACAACCCCCGGGGGGGGGTCGACCGCCCACAACCCCCGGGGGGGGGTCGACCGCCCACAACCCCCGGGGGGGGGTCGACCGCCCACAACCCCCGGGGGGGGGTCGACCGCCCACAACCCCCGGGGGGGGGTCGACCGCCCACAACCCCCGGGGGGGGGTCGACCGCCCACAACCCCCGGGGGGGGGTCGACCGCCCACAACCCCCGGGGGGGGGTCGACCGCCCACAACCCCCGGGGGGGGGTCGACCGCCCACAACCCCCGGGGGGGGGTCGACCGCCCACAACCCCCGGGGGGCGGGGGGTCGACCGCTCTCACGCCCAGTGCCTGACCACTCATACTGGACAATCAAATCCCAGAGAGTGACCGAGTGTCCCCACACACTGGACAATCATTTCTCAGGGTGAGCCTCTGCTCATGGGATGCGGAAGTCCTTGGTCATGCCTTTGTTACCTGTTGACTATTTCACTGCACTAATAGAATCGTAGAATGGTTACAGCACGGAAGAAGGTCATTCGCCCATCATGTTTCTGCTAGACCTCTGAACAGACAATCCACTTGATGCCACGCCGTGTAACCTGGCAATTTTTCTTCCTTTTCAGATGATCCAATTTCCTCTTGAATGTCTTGCTGTGTAAACAATGTTTCCTGATGTCTTCAATGCTTCTTTTGCCAGCTTCCTTACATTTATGCCTTCTGGTTCTCATCTGCCATTTGACATATTTGACCAACCTGTTCCTTTTGAAGCCCTACACTATCCCCTCCTCATGGTTCACAATACTTCCGTGTTTCATACTATCCAAAATTTTGAAGTGTGCTCTGTACATCAAGATCTAGATCATTAATATATATCAGGTCGAGCAGAGATTCTAATACCAATACTTTTGAAAATCCACTATAAACCATCCTCTAGTCTGAAAAACAACCACGCTCTGTTTCCTGCCACTCGGTCACTTTTGTATGGCTACTGTACCTTTTATTCCATGAGCTTTCTTTTTGCTCACAAATCTGTTGGGTGGCACTTTATCAAATGCTTAATGGCTCAACTCCCATATTCTACGCTCCATAAACTTGAGGTTATGCAAAGCTCTGCTGTAGACATAAGGGAGGAAGAAATTAACAACAGCCACTGAGTGTCCTAACCCTCACCATTCTGTTCACACATCGCCCCTTGTCCTTGCTGAACTACGTTTATTCCTGTTTCAACAACAGCGCGGTTATAAAATCCTCAACCTTGTTTTCGAATCCCTGCACGGACTTGCTCTCCCCCCACCTTCTCTGTAATCTCCTCCAGCCCAGCATCACTACCCTCCGAGCTATCACCGCTGTCCTGGCTTCTTGAGCATCTCCAATTTGATCGCTCAAACTTTGGAATATTGCCATAGTTCTGGGAAAAGTGTTCAATTCGAAACCGCAATGTATTTTCCTTAGGATGTAGGCTTGAATTTACCTGCTAGCTTTTGGAAGAGGTTCATTTCATCCTGTGTAGAGGTTGGCCCAGCCTCTGGTATCTTTCTTGTTGTAAATACAGTTTTGAGTTCCTTGCTGCACCCGTTTGCATCGAGCACCGAAGCATTTTCGGAAAGATGCATGCCTTTTTCCAGTTTGAATTTGATGTGTTTCTAGACTCTACTGTTGAACTTTTGTGGGGATCTGATAAATTGCTCCGATGGGAAATTAAGATTTGTACAGGAGGCCAAGCTCCAAGACGAAATTTTTGGGATCTGGACCACTCAGTAGATTGACATGTATTGAAAAGGCCAAGGCCTGTGTTGATGGAACTGCAAGTGTTTGAGACATGGTTGAGAGCTTCAAGTTTCTAAGTGTCCAGATCATCAACAACCTGTCATCAACAACCTGTCCTAGTCCCTCCACGCCGGCGCTATAGTTAAGAAGGCCCACCAATGTCTCTGCTTTCTCAGGAGGTTAAGGAAGTTTGGCATGTCCACTACGAATCTCACCAACCTTTACAGATGCACCATAGGGAGCATCCGTTCTGGTTGTATCGCAGCTTGGTCTGGCTCCTGCTCTGATCAAGACTGCAAGAAACTACAAAGGATCGTGAACGAAGCCCAATCCATCACACAAACCAGCCTCCCATCCATTGGCTCCACCTACACTTCCTGCTGCCTTGGAAAAGCAGCCAGCATAATCAAGGACCCCACACACCCCGGACATTCTCTCTTCCACCTTCTTTCATCAGGAAAAAGATACAAAAGTCTGAGATCATGTACCAACCGACTCAAGAACAGCTTATTCCCTGCTACCATCAGACTTTTGAATGGACTTACCTTATATTAAGTTGATCTTTCTCTATATCCTAGCTATGACAGTAACACTACATTCTGCAACCTCCTTTCCTTCTCTCCTATGTACTCTATGAATGGTATACTTTGCATAGCGCGCAAGAAACAATATTTTTTACTGTGTATCGATACAGGTGATAATAAATCAAATCAAATCATTAGCAGCTTCTTGCCTTCTCAGAGGAAGTTGGGAATACACCTATGTTAGGGTTTCATAATTGCTGTGTTCTCTCTAAATACTGGAAGGTTTGACAGTAACAATCAACTAATAACATTTTATATCCTGTTTGTCTGAGGCACAATAATGATGTGTTTAGTCTTGCTTGAGATGGGTGTGTTCTCGAGGCACTTTCCTCCGTGATAAATGTTATCTCCCAGAAATGCCGTTGAGTGTATGATGATGTACATGTTTCTCAATGTTTAATTTTTTTTCCTTTCTAGGTTAGGATGGCTTCTTAGTTGGCTGCCTAGTTGGTGTCCCACATCTTTGTCCCTTCTCAAGGATGCTGAGAATAAAATGCTACAGGGTAAGGAGAGATTGTTTAGCTCATTTGCCTGTTGGATTTTCTTTATAATTGTTGATGAGTCCTGGGTTAGCATCACTGAAGATATAGAAAGTGTGGCTTTATAAAAGTGCGCTGGTCAGGTAATTAGGGGAAAAAAAGAGACGTCGAAGCTTTTCATCTTGCACTCGTCAGGACACTTTGCAGGAATACCAGTGTAAGGAGAAAACAGCAATTTATACCGTGTGAGAAGTTACGCATATTGATACACAGGGACCTGTCATTTGCAGACAGAAAGAACATGTAAACACATTGCGCCTGTTTCAGCTGAACAAAATAAATTTGTTATTTGTGGATTCATTCCCCAATCAGGGTCAAGCCGCCCGGTCTAAATTACAAACACTGCTCGGCAGTTATCTGTCAGTCACCATCAACTGATGCATTCTCCATGGTAACACCTCTACCAATCAGAGTCCACTTACCAAGCAATTAGCATTCTATTCTCATAAATTATTGTTTCCCTCTTATACAGGTATTCTTGTGAAGTGTCCTGATGAGTGCAGGACAGAAAGCTTTGGCATGTCTTTTTTTTTTCAGCAGGACCCCAGATCTCAATCATATTGACGCTGGAAATCTGAAATACAATTAGAAAATTCTGGAAATACTTAGCAGGTTATTGCAGCATCTGTGGAGATAAAGTGTGTTAACATTTCAGGTCTACGACCTTTCAGTCAGAACTGGGAAAAGTTAGAACTGTAATAGGTTTGTGAGCAAGGTTGGGTGGGACATGAACAAGGAGAAGGTCTGTAATAGAGTAAAAGATCAGAGAGATTGAAGGAGAGAAGAGTTCATTTTCCGAGACCAAAGGAATGGAGATGGGGCAAGAACAGAAACAAGTGATGCGCCGAGAGCAAGTGTGCTGCTGACTGGGAGAAAAACAAAACAAAATGGAGCAGTGATTATATTTATATTGTGTGTAGTTTTGGGAATCCTGGCCTTAGGATGGATATACAGACAAGGGGAAGATGATCATGCATTCATTCACCAGGGGAATTCCTGGGACAAAGCTGTGGATTGGCCATTGTCCCTTCGAGTCTAAAGATATCTAGGTTAGGTGGATTAGCCATTGTAAATGTATGGGGTTGGGGGGGTAAGAAAGTACTTTTTCGGAGAGTAGTTGCAGACTCGAAGGGCCCAATGGCCGCCTTCTGCACTGTAGGGATTCTATGGTTCGAAGAGCAAGAGTAGATTGTATTAGTTGGGGAGCTAATTCATTTCAACCTTATTGCTGAAATTGATCCCTTACCTTGTTTGATTGTCCCTGCTGCAGACTCCTCCTGTCTACATTGAAAACAGTACTTACTGGTCTTTAATTCAGAAATGGAAGGGGGAGGTACGAGGCCAGATTGTTTTGTAGCAGTTAATAAGGTCGTAAGAAATAGGAGCAGGAGCAGGCAAATCGATACTTGAACCTGCTCCACCAGTCAGTACGATCACAGTAAGAAGTCTGTTTAACCTGTTAGTTAAAGTCCAACAGGTTTATTTGGTATCACGAGCTTTCAGAGCGGTGCTCCTTCGTCAGGTAACCAAATAAACCTGTTGGACTTTAACCTGGTGTTGTGAGACTTCTTACTGTGCCCATCCCAGTCCAACACTGGCATCTCCACATCATCAATAAGATCATGGCTGATCTGATTGCAATCTTAAGTTGACTTTTCTGTCTATCCTCTATAGCCCTTGAAAACTTAAACATCATGTTGTCTTCCAGTCTGACATCTAAACATTATCATTGGCGTGACTCCTGTTGAGTAGAATGAGCCTATATTCTCCAACATTCAAAGGAATGAGAGGTGATCTCATTGAAACATTTAAAACTCTTGGGGCTTGAAGGATGGATGCTCAGAGTTTGTTTCCCCTGGCTGGAGAGTTTAGAACTAGGGGTCACTGTCTCAGGTTAAAGGATCAACCATTTAGGACTAAGATAAGGAGGATTTGAATCTTTGACATTCTCTACCCTATGGGTCTGTGAATGCTCAGTTATTGAGTATATTCAAGCCTGAGATCGAATGAGCTGCCTTCTTGCACGCTGCAATCCATGTGGCGTAGGTGCATCCATGGTGCTGTTAGGAAAGGAGTTCCAGAACTTTGATCGAGTGACAGTGCAGGAGTGGTGATTATAATGCCAAGGCAGGATAATTTGTGTCTGGGAGGGGAACTTGCAGTGGTGGGGGTGTACCCATGCATCTGATCCCCTTGCCCTTCTCGGTGGTGGAGGTCATGGGTTTAGATGGTGCTACCAAAGGAGCCTTGGTGAGTTCCTGCAGTGCATCTTGTAGCTAAATCATAGAGTCCCTTTAGTGCAGACGGAGGCCGTTTGGCCCATCAAGTCTGCATCAACGCTTACCCCATAACCCCATGCAATTTAGCATGGCCAATCCACCTAAGCATATCTTTGGAGATGGTACACACTGCTGCCACTGTGCATCAGTGCTGGAGGGACTGAATGTTTAAAATGGTGGACGGGGTGCCAATCAAACGAGCTACTTTGTCCTGGATGGTGTTGAGCTTCTTGAGGGTTGTTGGAGCTGCACCCATCCAGGCAAGTGGGGAGTATTCCATCACACTCCTGACTTGTGCCTAATAGATGGTGGTCAAGCTTCAGGAAGACAGAAGGTGAGTTACTCATCACAGGATTCCCAGCCTCTGACCAGCTCTTGTAGCCACAGTATTTGTATGGCTGATCCAGTTGTTTCTGGTCTGATTGAACCACTAATTCAAGTTGGATTGCTGATTAATCAGCATATTGTTTGGCTAAGATCAGAAAGTGAAAAGAAAGCAAGTCCATGATATAGCTACTTTATATTTTGCAGGTGTCAGAAGTAAATTTACGAAAGAACATGTCTCGCTACCAAGTGGCAACAAGATATGGACACTAACGTTCAGCCAAGATACTCGGAACAAAACTCCACTCGTTCTGATTCATGGATTTGGAGGGGGAGTTGGACTCTGGACTTTGAACTTTGATGCACTTAGCCTAGAGCGCACTGTGTATGCTTTTGACCTGGTGGGATTTGGTCAGAGTAGTAGGCCACACTTTAGCATTGATTCAGTACTGGCAGAAACCCAGTTTGTGGAGTCTATCGAGGAATGGAGGGCCACGGTGGGAATGGAGAAAATGATTTTATTGGGACATAACCTTGGAGCATTTTTGGCTGCTTCATACACAATTAAATATCCACAAAGGTAGGTAGAAACAGTTTTGAAGAATCAGCTAAAAGAGGCAAAAAGGGAGGGTTTCAGTAAGCAGGTTTGATAAATCCCTGATTGCCACTTATCACGATCACTTCAAAAGTTGAAGCAACAATTTCTCGTTTGACCTATATTTTCTGCTCGTGATTTCCACTAACCAGGGACATGTCACTTGCCTTAAGACAGTGGGCTATAGATTCCCGTCCAGCTCCTGTTGATGAGCTGTGGATTCTCCTTCATTTTCAATCAGTATTGTTCATGAGGAGCTTTCAATGATTATTATCCAGATACCTGTTTTTTCCATCTAGTTGTGAGGCTCTATCACTAGAACTCCAGCTGTGAATAATAACCTGACAAACCTGTTCAAGAGTGAGAGGTGAATCTGGAACTGAGACCTCAGATAACCACCGTCAACTGTGAGGGGTGGCTAAACGCAAATAATGAAAATAATCAATTTTCCTGTGGTTCTGTAAAGTTCAATCCTAAATAACGATGCTGCTGTTTAGGATAAGGGCTTCTTTTGTTCTTCAGTTTCACAGAGTGGTGCTGACCTGAGGTGAGAGGAGAATGTTTACAGGCTGCACTGATGCTGATGTTAGACATTGCATCTGCAGTCTGTGGCTTTGTCTGTGATGTGGAGATGCCGGCGTTGGACTGGGGTAAGCACAGTAAGAAGTCTCACAACACCAGGTTAAAGTCCAACTGTTGTGAGACTTCTTACTGTGCTTTGTCTGTAGCCAGAGCTGGACACAATGAAGGACCAACCTATCTGTTCCAGGTCCTGTTTATTCCTAGCGGAAACTTCCTGACTAGTGACATTACAAATCCATCATGAGATACAAGGGTTGGGGTGGGGGAATCATTTCTCATCTGGTCATGAGAAATAACTGCAAGGCTGAAGCTTGGAGGAGGAGGGAGCCAAGTGTGAACAAGAAACTTGCATATTAACTACATTTTGTTTGATGGAGGTTTTCAAGAGTCACATCTGATAATGGAGAAAAGTCCCATCACATTCCAAGGGTCACACGGAGAGAAAGTATTGTGACCGAGAAGATCCTGATTCAATGGAATGATTCAGTGATCGCTGAAAGGTGCTGATTATTGACCTAGTTATGCTGTCGTCAAAGATGTACCGATGAACAAGCATTGATAACCCATCAGCAAAAAGTACAGGTCCACCAGTTAAATCATAGATGGCATTTCTCAAATTGCTCTCAGCACTCAGGATCATTTCCCACTGATTCCCCAAATCTACCCCTCGAATTAAAATAACACAAATGCAGTGAAGAAAGAGAAACCACGTTCTTGCCTTTTGTCCCAATCTGCCAGAGAAATTCATCCCAATTAAAGAAAATGGCTGGGCATTGTTTATAAAACCTAGCTTTTGACTTTTAGAGGTTCTGGAGATACTGGAGGGAATTTTAATCTCACTGAGATGAGTAAAGTTTATTTATTAGTCACAAGTAAGGCTTACATTAACATTGCAATGAAGTTACTGTGAAATTCCTCTTGTCGCCACAGTCCGGCGCCTGTTCGGGTCAATGCACCCTAACCAGCACATCTTTCAGACTGTGGGAGGAAACCGGAGCACCCGGAGGAAACCCACGCAGACACACGGAGAATGTGCAAACTCCCCACAGACAGTGACCCAAGCCGGGAATCGAACCCAGGTCCCTGGCGCTGTGAGGCAGCAGTGCTAACCACTGTGCTACCGTGCCGCCCCAAGAAACCCACCGAGGCAGATGGATCTTACACCTGCCCAATATTACTGGTTGAATTGAATGGAAAGTAAGATCAGACAGGGTGTGAAATCAACATTGCACCCAAACCCATCTGGTTCCCGGCTGACGGGGTAGGTTAACCCCAGATTTTTAAAAAACAATTCTTGTACCATCAATGGAGCTTTCTCTCTCTCTCATTCTTATATCCATCCCCTTTATGTTTCTCTTGGTTTCTCTCCTGCCTCTCCTCATTTAACTCTGGTGCCCACTAATCCTGCTGTATCTCTCTCACCATTATTTTTCTCTTTTCCAGCTCTTCTCGCTTTTGTTGTTTCTCCCGGTTTCCCTTTCTGCTTTTCTTTCTTTCTATTCTGTTTTGCTAATTTATCTTTGGGTTTCTCTTTGTGTCTCACCTGGCTCCTTGTGTGTTTCTTATTCTGTTTTCTGTATGTTCCTCTCTCTCCTGAGTCTCCATTACTCCCTTGTGACAAGCACAACAAAATTGATATCATATTGAGCTTCACACGTTACAGATTAGAGCCACGTTAGTCATGTATTTTTACTCTAAAATTCAACTTCAGATGACATAGTTAAATTGAAATTATCTGCTGAAATTTTTCTGACACTTTCAAAGAAGAACTTAATATTTCAGCCATTATTTTTATTTCAATTTCCTCATTCTTTAGGTCCTCATTCAAAACATTCTGCAGCTGTGGAATTATCTCTTCTGAATTTTCACACTGCTGCTGTTGAGTCCTCGGTGTCCTGTGGAAGGAGAGAACCACAACATGGGGCATCAGAAGGCCACCTGCTGCTCTTCATGGCTGTGGATCAGTGGGTAGCACGCTTGCCTCTGGGTCAGAAGATCATGGGTTCCAAGCTCCACTCCACAGACCTGAAGACAAAATGCCACTGCGGTGCGGTAATGAAGGAGTGCGGCACTGTCGGAAGTGCTGTCCTGTGGATGAGATGTTAAACCCAGGCCCAGTCTGCTCACTAAGGTGAACATGAAATGCCCCTTGGCAATATTTCGAAAAACGAGCAGGAAGTTCTCCACAGTGTCCTGGAACAATATTTATCCCTCAACCAACATCCGTGAAAGTACTTTAAGTACATTATCTCATTGCTGTGTGTGGTAGCTTGCTGTGTGCAATTGACTGCTGCATTTCCTACGTTACAACAGTAACTCCACTGAGTATTTCATTGGTTGTAAAGCACTTTGGGACATCCAAAGGTTGTGAAAGGCACTATAGAAATGCAGGTCTTTCTGTCAGGAAAATTTCACCCCAGATACCTTGAGTAAAACCGGTGTATAAGTGGCTATTGTAGAGACATCTAATAGTGAATGCATCTGCTTTGTTCAGGGTAAAGCACCTTATTCTGGTTGAACCATGGGGATTTCCAGAGCGACTTAACACACAACAGGAACGCCCAATGCCGATCTGGATAAAAGCCTTGGGTGCAATTCTGAGCCCATTCAACCCATTGGCGGGCCTTAGATTGGCTGGGCCCTTTGGTAAGGAAGCATTGCTGTGCTATATTCTGTTCCAATCAGAAATACGTTACACCAGCAAATTTTTTCTCAATCATACACTATTGGTGGACAGTGTACCAGTAATCTGAATATAAGTAAATCTGTTTTAACTTTCATACTGGAGGTCATATCTCAGATAATGTGTGGATGGAATAAATGCTAAGCCTTTGGATTCCTATAAAAAAATTTGTCTTATATTTTGCTTCGCTGCTTCTAGATTGTTGCTTTAACAACCTAGAGATTGAGAAAGAAATGGCGTTTCAATCACACAGGTTGTACAGCACAGAAACAGGCCATTTGGCCCACCAGTCCATACTGGTGTTTATGCTGCACTCAATCCTCCCATTGTTTTTTTTTTCATCTAAATCTACCATCATAACCCTCTACTCTCTTCTCCCTCAAATACTTCACCTGTTTTTCCTTGAATGCACCTATCCTCCCACTGAATCCATATGACCCTCCTTACCAGGGATTCTACTCAGCCCATTTACCCTCCTTGGGAAGGGTTACATTGGAACAGGAGGAGCCCCTTGAGCCTGCTCCGCTGTTCAAAGAGATCTTGTTTGATCTGTACCTCAAATCCATTTACCTGCCTTTGCTCCATAGTCCTTGAGACCCTCCACCAACAAAAGTCTGTGGCAATGAATCATCTTTCAGTGGGGAAATGTTTCTTCCATTTATCACAGGTCCAACTCTGGTTCAGCGATTAAGGCCAGACTTCAAGCAAAAGTTCTCTTTGGTGTGCGAAGATGAAAATACTGTCACTGAGTACATTTATCACTGCAATGCACAAACCCCCAGGTAAGCACTGGACGTAACTCTGCCGCTTGTTTTTTCCAGCTTGATAATTTCTTGGAGCTTCCTGGCACTTCTGTGAACTGAACCATAAACTACAGCAATGACGGTTGTTTGGATAGACTGGAGAAGCTGGGGCAGTTCTCCTTGAGGAAGAGAAGATTGAGTGGAGATTTGATAGAACCCTAGAAAGGTTATGATGCAGAGAGAGGCCATTCAGCCCATCATGTCTGCGTCAGCCAAAGTAGAGAAAAAAGAAACTAGCCTTTCATTTTAATACCACTTTCCAGCATCTGGTCTGTGGCCTTGTAGGTTCCAGCACTTCAGATCCAGGGACCTTTTAAATGAGTTGAGCGTTTCTGCCTCAACCACCAGTTCACACAGTGAAATCCAGACACCCACCACCCTCTGGGTGAAAAGGTTTTTCCTCATGTCCCCTCAAATCCTTCTACCAATAACCTTAAGTGACAGGCGGCGGATTATGGTGACTAGGGGAATTTCACAGTAACTTCATTGCAGTGTAATGTAAGTGTATGCCTCCGCTATGGGAAACAAGTCTTTCCTATCTTCCCTGTCTAGGCCCCTCATAATTTTGTAGACCTCAATTAGGTAATCCCTTAGCCTCCTGTGCTCTGAGGAAAACTACCCAGCCCCTCCAGTTTCTCCTCGTGGCTGCAATTTTCAAGCCCTGGGAACATTCCTGTAAATCTCCCCTGTACTCTCTCTAGAGCAATTATGCCCTTTTTGCAATGTGGTGACCAGAACTGTACTGTGGCTTAACCAGCATTTTATACAATTCCAACATTACATCCCTGTTTTTGTATTCAATACTTTGTCCAATAAAGGAAAGCATTCCATCTGCTTTCTCCTCTACCTGTCCTGTGGACATGCACTCCAAGGTCTCTCACTTCCTCAACCCCTCTCAATATTTTCCCGTTTATTGAGTATTTCCTTCCTTTGCCTGCCCTCCCCAAATGCATCAGCTCACTTCTCTGGATTGAATTCCATCTGTCAATTTTCTGCCTATTCAGCCAACCCATTGATATCATTCTGGAGTCGACAGCTATCCTCTCCACGATCAACTCAATGGCCAATTTTATAGAATAGAATCCCTACAGTACAGAAGGAGGCCATTCAGCCTATTGAGTCTGCACTGACAACAATCCCACCCTATCTCGTAACCGCACATATTTACCCTGCTAATCCCCCCCCAAAATTAGGGTCAATTTAGCATGGCCAGTCAACCTAACCCGCAAATCTTTGGACTGTGGGAGGAAACCCATACAGACACGGAGAGAACGTATAGACTCCACACAGACAATGACCCAAGCTGGGAATTGAACCCGGTGTCCCTGGTACTGTGAGGCAGCAGTGCTAACCACTATGCCACCGTGCTGCCCACCGCAAATCTTTGGATTGTGGGAGGAAACCGGAGCACCTGGAGGAAACCCACGCAGACACGGGGAGAATGTGCAAACTCCACACAGACAGTGAGCCAAGCCGGGAATTGAACCCGGGTCCCTGGTGCTGTCAGGCAGCAGTGCTAACCACTGTGCCACCCAAGTATTTAGAAGTATTCAAAATCATGAGAGGTCTGGACAGAATGGTGGAAGGATTGAGAACCAGAGGATTCGGATTTAATTAGTGGATCAATCCCACTCCAGTACTTGAGCACAAAAATCTGTGCTGACACTCCAGTGCAGTAGTGAGGGAGTGCTGCACTGTTACAAGTACTGTCGTTCAGATGAGACATAAAACCAAGGGCCCACCTGCTCTCCTCCCCCACCCTCCCTCCCCCCTCCTCCTAAGTGGGGGTAAGGAACCCCAAGGCACCATTTTGAAGAAGACACTGGAGTTGTCCCTGGTGTGGTGGCTGATATTCATCCGTCAATACTTCAATCCGATTAGCTGTCTATCCTGCCTGTGGTGTTGGTTGCCTTGTGATCCTCTTCACTTGGTGCCAAATTCAGATTAATATTGGGAAAGGGGACATCCATGCTGCAGAGATTGTTAGACGTTTGTGAGCAGCTTTCTTCAAGGTCAGTCGCGATTGTTGTCGCTTTGCCACTGACCGTGAATCCTGGCTGTTGAAATTTGTTGCTGTCTTTGCAATAAAAAGATGACTTCAAACATAAAATAATAGGATTAAGCTTGGGTGCCATTAACAGGACCGATTTAGGAAACTCAATCATTGAGTATGCTTTCCTCAGGCGCTCCAGATCTTTGGGTTGGAACCCCCAGAGGGACACGATTTTGGGGTCATGAGCTCTGAGGCAGCAATGCCAGCTCTGGAGCTCTGTGAGACCCCTTTAAATCTTGGTGTGGTTTTTTTCCCCCCTGTTGTTGGGCAAGGCTTAATGGTCTGCTCTGGTTGTTGCTACAACTACAGCCTGTAGAACAGTGGGCCTTCACTTTTACACAACAAACCCAGTAGCTTTTAAACCAGCCTGAAGCCATTCTCCCCCGCACCCCAAGCAAATAACTCTGCAACTCTCTAACCATCAACACCCCCTAATTTTCACTCTGGTGTCCCATAAAGTCTGAGACATTAAAACGGGATCATATTGGGAAAAAGTTTGGGAAGCGCTGGGTTAAATGTTGACGATTTTTCATTCAAATGCTGATTGAACCCAGAGCGCGCTCTGCAATGAATTGCTCCATCTCAAAAATGGAGAGAACTTAACACCCCACTCAAATCTCTTTCAACAGTCAATCACACGGCTATTGTAAAATGTTGCCGACTTTTCAATTTATCCCAGTTGAATGTGGGTTACACGAGAATGGAAAGAAAATTGTGAGAACATCCTGCCAAGTTTTCTTTTTCTCTATGTTTTTAGTGGTGAAGTTGCTTTCAAGAACATGACCATACCTTATGGCTGGGCTAAACAGCCAATGCTATTGAGGATGAATCAGATACAAGAGGACATCTCCATCACAGCAATCTATGGAGCTCGCTCCTGCATTGATGGCTACTCTGGAAAACAGATCAAAGCTCTCAGGCCAAAATCTTCAGTCAACATAATAGTAAGTAAATTATACTGGATTTTCTTTGAAAACCTACGCACTCGAGAGTCAGTCCATCACACAAACCAGCCTCCCATCCATTGACTGTGTTTATACTTCCCGCTACCTCGGGAAAAGCAGCCAGCATAATCGAGCTCCACCCACCCTGGACATACTCTCTTCCCCCTTCTTCCGTCGGGAAAAAGATGCAAAGGTCTGAGGTCATGTACCAACCGACTCGAGAACAGCTTCTTCCCTGCTGCCATCAGACTTTTGAATGGACCTACCTCACACTAAGTTGATCTTTCTCTACACCCTAGCTATGATTGTAACACTACATTCTGCACTCTGTCCTTTCCTTCTCTATGAACGGTATGCTTTGTCTGTATAGCGTGCAAGAAACAATACTTTTCACTGTATACATGTGACAATAAATCAAATCAAAATTTACACTGGCAATTACCTCCCTCCATCACATCTCTCAACCGTCCACAGTGCTGTCATATTTCGTGTCCACTCTTTGCCACACCATTGGTGGCAATGCCTTTAGCTGTCCAAGCCTTGCATTCCAGAATTCTTTCCCACAACCCTTCTACCTCTCTCCTTCTTTAAGGTGCTCCTTAAAATCCATCTCTTTCGGCCACCGCTCCTAACCCATCTTCTGTGACTCAGCATCCATTTTCTTGTCTGATTATATCTCTGTGAAGTGCCTCAGGATGTTTTTTCTTCGTTAAAGGCACTAGAAAGGCTCAAGCTGCTGCTGTTGGTCCTTCACATTTTGAAGTGGAGGTGAAAATTCAAGCGCAGAATGGTGAATTCCACTGCCATGATCCCCAGTGGGAATCACAGGAACAAATTAATAATCAGTCATTCCAATGTACAAATACCCCTGTACTTATTTTAAAACTAACACAACTGTCAAGTTCAAAGATTACAAAACATCAATCATCCTGTGCTATGCTATGACTGTGACACTGCATTCTGCACTCTCCTTTCCTTCTCTATGAACGGTATGTTTTGTCTGTATCGTGCGCAAGAAACAATACTCTTCACTCTATACTAATACATGTGACAATAAATCAAATCAGTTTGAGAGCTCATTAGGCCATGTGCAACAGTTCATCGAGCATTGGACTGGAAAAGGGACAGTATCCTGTGAAATTTGCAGCTAACCTCCATTTTTAGTCGTTTCTGTGGGTGGGCGTGTGTGGGTGGGTGTGTAGGTGTGTGTGTGTGTTTGAGGGTGGTGAGGGGAGGTGGTGAAGGGTGAGGAGGGCAAACATAGGAAGCTTCCACCTGAAATAGGTAAGAGCTTTATTAAAATCATAAAACATGGGAGTGTTGTCCGGCATGATAAGGGTCCCAAACTTTGCCAAATGTATCCGGTTTAGCACAGAGTAAACAAGTCAAGAATTCCATAGGTACACATTCCAGAATGATTTTATGACAATTCCTATTGAAGGGAGCTTATCACTAATCCATGAGCAAAAGGCTGGCATTCCATGCTGCAAATGTTAGGATATTGCCCAGCCTTTCCCCATTCGCATCACTGATCTTTTTGTCTGCGAGACCCAGCGTCAGATGCCCCGAACTCTAAGGCCATCAAAGATTCTCTCAAGCTCTTTAAGTACGTTGAACCAAAAGGTTTAACATTAGACCAAATGTAGGTAATCCCCCCATGTCCTAAATAGGTTCTTGATTGACAAGAGAGTTAAAGGGTATCACGGGTAGACAGGAATATAGAACTGAGATCATCCACGATCTTGGAGGGGGCTTGAGAGGCTGAATGGCCCATTCCTGCTCCTAATATGTATGTTTGTACGTTGATTAGACCCAAAAAGTTTAGATTGGAGTATTTGAGCAAGGGGACTTTTAGAATTGGTAGGTGATTCTAATTAGCAGCTGGAGCTAAGATGCTCAGATCACCAAGCTTGCTTCGCTAGGCGGTCGCAATGATTAATTTTTTTAAAGTGTCAGCCATTTGGACAGAAGCATATTTGAAAATTTTTATGGTCAAGTTTTAATCAGCCATCCAAGGACAGGCTGATTGCTTGATGTTTTACAGTTTCTCTCTCGGATTTGTTGGACTATAAATGGAGCCCTTCTTTCCAATCAGCATACGTGATAGTTTTCGTTACCAACAGCCTTCCTTGGGAATACTCTCATGTACACCTTATCTCTCCAGAAAACATAATCGCCTCGTGAAACGACCTTGGAGATCTGAACATATTAGTTCTAGCTATTAATTAGAATCATGTGCCATTTCTAAAAGTCCTTTTGTTCAAAGGCTGTGATCTAGACTTCTCGGGTCTTGTTTTAACCCCAGGCATTTTCCCAGAATGTGATTTAATATATTATTTTTAAAAGGATACATTACTTCTCACTGTTGCTATATGTGATACATAAGAAATAAGTGCAAGAATAGGCCTCCCAGCCCTTCGAACCTGCTCTACCATTTAAAAAGGTCATGGTTAACCTGATTTTGGCCTCACCTCCACTTCCCCACCTGTTATTCATAACCTTTGACTCCCCTTGCTCAGCCTTGAATATATTCAATGACCCATCACACCCAGCTGTCTGGGGAAGACAATCCCAAACATTAAGGACTCTCTGAGAGAAAAAATTCCTCCTCATCTCCATCTTTGTTGTACGCAGTTTTGGTCCCCTTATTTGAGGAAAGATGTAGTGGCATTGGAGGCAGTTCAGAGGAGGTTCACTAGATTGATTCCAGAGATGAGGTGTTTGTCGTATGAAGAGAGATTGAACAGTTTAGACCGATACTGTCCGGAATTGAGAAGAATGAGCGGAGATCAAATGGAGGTATACAAGATGATAAAAGGTACGGATAAAGTAGACGTGGAGTGGATGCTTCCGCTGCTGGGGCATTCTAGGACAAGAGGTCATAGTCTTCGGATAAGGGGTGGCAAATATAAAAGAGTTGAGGAGAAACTACTTCTCCCAAAGGGCTGTGAATCTGTGGAATTCGCTCCCCCAAAGTGCAGTGGATGCTGGGACAGTGAGTAAATTTAAGGAGAAGTTAGACAGATTTTTAATTGGTAATGGGTTGAAAGGTTATGGGGAGAAGGCAGGGAAATGGGGATGAGGAGCATATCAGCCATGATCGAATGGTGGAGCGGGCCTGATGGGCCGAATGGCCTAATTCTGCTCTTATATCCTAAATCTCATCTCAATTAAGATGTGGAGATGCCGGTGTTGGACTGGGGTGGGCACAGTAAGAAATCTCACAACACCAGGTTAAAGTCCAACAGGTTTATTTGGTAGCACGAGCTTTCGGAGCGCTGCTCCTTCAACAGGTGACCATCACCAGAAAAACCACTCACCTGGTGTTGAGATTTCTTACTGTCATCTTAAATAAGGGAACCCTTATTTTGAAACTCTGCCCCCAGCTGTAGATTGTCCCACGAGGGAACCTTCCTCTCAGAACCAATCCTGTCAGTCCCCCTCAGAATCTTTCATGATCACCTCTCATTCTTCTTCCACATTCCAATGAGTTATTATCACAACCTGCTCAACCTTTTCTCATAAGACAAATCCCTCATCCCAGGAATGAGCCTTCTCTGAACTGCCTACAGTGTAAGTATGAGACTAATGCAAAGGGAGTTATCTCAGAAATGCCCTGTACACTTGTGACAAGACTTGCAGTTAAAACAAGACTTCCCTGCTTTTATACACATCCCCTTTGCAATAAAGACCAACCTGTGTACAGGTACACAGGTCATTGAAAGTAGCAACGCAGGTGGCGAAGTTAGTCAAGAAGACGTGGCATGCTTGTCTTCATCGGCCGGGGCATTGACAAGTCATGTTGCAGCTTTATAGAACCTTAGTTAGGCCACACTTGGAATATAGTGTTCAATTCTAGTCGCCACACTAGTAGAAGGATGTGGAGGCTTTGGAGAGGGTACAGAAAAGATTTACCAAGATGTTGCCTGGTATGGAGGGCATTAACTATGAGGAGAGGTTGGAGAAACTTGGTTTGTTCTCACTGGGACGACGGAGGTTGAGGGGCGACCTGATAGAAGTCTACAAGATTATGAGGGGCATGGACAGAGTGGATAGTCAGAAGCTTTTTCCCAGGGTGGAGGAGTCAATTACTTGGGGGCATAGATTTAAGGTGCGAGGGGCAAGGTTTAAAGGAGATGTACGAGGCAAGTTTTTTACACAGAGGGTGGTGGGTGCCTGGAACTCGCTGCCGGGGTAGGTAGTGGAAGCGGATACGGTAGTGACTTTTAAGGGGCGTCATGAATAGGATGGGAATAGAGGGATATGGTCCCTGGAAGGGTAGGGGGTTTTAGTTCAGTCGGGCAGCATGGTCGGTGCAGGCTTGGAGGGCCGAAGGGCCTGTTCCTGTGCTGTAATTTTCTTTGTTCTTTATTCCATTTGCCTTCCTAATTACTTGCTGTACCTAAATGCTAACCTTTTGTGTATCATATATAAGGGCACAAAGATCCCTCTCTGCAGCAGCATTTTATCGTCTCTGTCCATTTAATGGATATTCTGCTTTTCTATTCTTCTGGATAACCTCTCTTTCTCCCATATTATACTCCATCTGCCAAGTTTTTGTCCAGCCACTTAACCTGTCTACAACGCTTTACAGGGACTATTTCACACCTCTCTCTGTATCATCAGCAAATCTGGCTGCAATTCACTTAATTCCTTTATCCAATCATTAATATAGATTATAGATAGTTAAGACCACAGCCCCTTTCCAGAATCTAGGAAATTTTGGAAGATAGTCAATTCATCCCCCATCTCTGCAGCCAGTTTTTAGGACCCTGGGATGCAGGCCATCAGGTCCAGGGGATTTGTCAGCCTTTACTTCCATTAGTTTGCCTATTACTTTTTCTTCAGTGATAATTATTCCAAATTCCTCCCTCTCTTGCCATAATCAATATCTCAAGTATATTATCAATATCTGATACATAATTAACATCGGAGAGATCATCAATATCTGAGGTACAGTTTTTGAATCTTTTAAGACGTGTCATATTTTAAATCTTGGGCAAGTACCAACTTACCATTTCTTTGAGAGCATCTATCCTTGGCTTGAGTTACAAGTAAGCTCTTGGTAATGTATTTAGGAAACTATTAGCAAACACAGCCTAGTAATTGCTCTTAGCTGGCAGACATTCTGTGTATGAGATCTCACTGCAGTCTTTGAGAGTGGTACACCATCATCTGAGACCTTGGGGCTAAGTTTAAAATAAGTGAATTTATTTTAAAAGAAGCAACAATCTCAAAAGATGGTTACACACTTGCAGAAGACATTCTTCTCTTTAAATAGATGAAATAATGAAATGACTGCAGTTCTAAGAACAAAACTATTGCCTGGAAATCACTTTTAATCAATTGTGTGTTGCCCTTTGTTGGATTTCTCATACCCTGTGATTCAGTGGGTAGCGTTCTGAGTCAGAAGGCTGAGTTCTATTCCAGGAACCTAAGCATGAGATTTAGATTGATGGTCCCAGTGCAGTGCTGAGGGATTGCTGCACTGGCAGAAAAACCATCTTCCAGATAAGATGTTAACCGATTTGCCCTCTTGGGTGGATGCAAAAGTTCTCACAACACCATTCTGAAGAAGAGCAGGGGAATTCTCCCTGGTGTCCTGGCCAATATCTATCCCTCAACCAAAATCACAAAATGGATTGGTCATTGCTGTTTGTGGGAGCTTGTTGTATACAATAGCAGCCGTGTGTTTGCTGCATTATCACAGTAACTACACTTCAAAAAGCTCCCCATTAGCTGGTAAGTGGTTTGGGCCATCATGGGGTTTGTGAAAGGCGCCATAGAAATGCAAGTTTTTCATTTTTCTAAAGCAAGCAGATAATCTGATCAGGATACGGCTTAAAAATCATAAGGAGGTTAAGACGCTGTTTCAAAGTTTTGGACAAAGTATGATACGGCACAGGCCCTTTGGCCCACCAAACCTGTGCCGACACATGACGCCTTTCTAAAGACCTTTTGCCTCTAAGCGGTCTGTATCCTGCAATTCCCTGCGACTACTTGTATAAGCAGCTCATGAAGGACTCACTGCTGCGCAAGGATACTCGAGTTTAATTTTTAAAAGGTCCATGAGAAATGCCACAGTAATACCATCCAACTTGAATCCTAGAAACAGATAGTTGGTTGATGATACAAAAAAGCTGCATGCAGAACTGCAGTGTGAGAAAATAGTAACTTTGAAAGAGTTCAGCGAATAACCCTGTATCTCACCGAAGAAACAAGTGATTACACATTTACCAACTTCACATTGTATAAGTCGTCACAGCTTCTTGCATGAAAATGTGCCACAGATATTGCCCTTTACTTTCTTTCAGTCCACGTTTGTAAACTAAGGAAATGTAGCAGTGGTCCATATTTTACCAAACACCAATTTTGAGCAGACTGATTATCTGATTATTACATGAAATTGACAGTGTAGTGGCAATTTTCTCGGTGGATATGTGGTACTGACTGCTGCCTATATTCCGCAACCTCTTTCTGGAAGACAGGTTGATATTTTTGAAAGAAAAGAGAAATACTGCATGTGTTTGAAAGTTATCTACAAAAACGTAATTTGGCACTTAAGTTTGGGTTCTTTAATTTTATCTGCTCAAGGAGTTAGAGGAAAGATAAATCTATAAATACATAACTGTATTTGATCGCAGTTACGTTGTTTGTTTTGCATTTTAAAGCTTCTAATCAAGTCTTCTGGAATGGACTGAAATATAATCTTATAGAGGAATAAGGCCAGTTCATTGAGTAAAAGCAATTAACAAGCAGAACTTGCTGACTGTTTATCTGGAAGTGCTCCAAAAACTTAAAGATGTGGACACTCTAAAAGCTTTTTGGAGGATGAAGATTTACCCAGTGAGTATCCTGAGATTTTAAAAAATTCATTTATGGGATGTGGGCATCGCTGCCCGGGCCAGCATTTATTGCCCATCCCTAACTGCCCTCCATTTCAGAGGGCATTTAAGTGCCAACCACATTGCTGTGGGTCTGGACTCATTTGTTTTATTATTGTCACATGTATTAACATACAGTGAAAATGATTGTTTCTTGCGTGCTATACAGGCAAAGCATTCTGCTTTTAGAGAAAGAAAGGAGTGCAGAATGTAGTGTTACAGTCATAGCTAGAGTGTACAGAAAGATCAACTTAATGCAAGGTAGGTCCATTCAAAAGTCTGATAGTAACAGGGAAGAAGCTGTCAGCCAGACCGGGTAAGGATGACAGATTTCCTTCCCTAAAAGAGATTAGTGAACCAGATGGGTTTTTATGACAATTAGCAATGGTTTTATGGCCATCATTAAGACTATTAATTCTAGATTTTTTTATCTGAATTCAAGTTTCACCAACTGCTGTGGTGGGATTCGAACCCGGGTCCCCAGATCTTGCTCAGGGTCTCTGCATTACTAGTCCAGTGACAATATCACTGCGTCACTGCCTCCCAGACACAGATACAAACTGAATAATCCAGGACAAAAAAAACTTTATGTAAAAATGTATTAAAAATCAAAACAAGAAATTGTTCAACGTATTTTGTCAACGTTAACACACTTGTCTTTTTTTTGCTTGATAGGCTATTCGAGGTGCTGGCCATTATGTGTATGCTGATCAGCCAGAAGACTTCAATCAAACAGTACTGGGAATCTGCAGTACCATAGACTAATAATCAGACAGTACTGAGAATTTGCTGTACTGTACTTAACAATCATAGCACTGGGAATCTGCACTACTGTACATTATCAATCAGACAGTACCGTGAATCTGCAGAATGTACACCAATCAATGTTGGATTTCTGCAGCCTTGCCAACTAACCTCTGCATTTTTAATTCAAAGTGTATGAATGCAAACAAGAAAGTTAATATTAACCACACCAGCTTTGCACTGGAAGATGAATTTAATGATGATTCCTGTCTAAAACTTAGAAATTCAAAACAAGACTTATGCCAATACCGTCTATCTTTGTTTAAACAAAATGCTTTTTAGTATTGCTATACTGAGTTTTACTTTTGATTACCTCTGCCATCACAGTATTTCATTGTGCAATATTAATCTTGATATATCACAACTATTTAATATTATGTTTGTATAATTTTAGTACTATGATTATGAGCAAAGATTTTTGTTTTAATTGAAAATGTAAATGCTTTTGAAAGAATTTTATAAATTTAAAGTGACTTAAAGCCACCTTAGACAATGGGTTATTTTTAAAGTTGTTTGGCACGAGCTTTCTGTTCAGTTTCTCCATGTTGCTTGCTCACATTCACAGTCACTGCTCTCCGAAAGGTAATTATTTCTGAGAAATGTGACGCATTGCTATGTCAGTGCAGATCTTTCTATGTTTAGTTGAAAATTGGGGTTACTCATTGCTGCTCAACCCCCTCCCCGAGAGAAGTCACAGCAAGAATGAAGTTGCATCGATACTTTGATCTGTTGTGTCTAACTGGCAGTCTCTCGACACTTCTAACACTGAGTCAACAAACAGAATTATACAATAATTACAGCAATACACATAGCATGAAGTTGAAGTGAAGATAAAACAACTAACTGACATCTTCAGTCGCAGTACAGCACTTCACTCCTATCGCTACAAGCAAATCCGTAGGCAGTGGTCGGTAGTTAGTATTGTTCTTTCTCAATCGTTGATGTTAGGTGATTGGGACCATGAAGAGACATTGCCTTGGGCATGACAGTGTAGACAAGAAATAAGTCCAGTAACTTGTAACCAAAACAGAAAATGCTGGAAAACCTCAGCAGGTCTGGCAGCATCTGTGGAGAGAAAATCTGTGGAGACGTTTCGAGTCTGGATGACCTTCATCAGCGACAAAACATTGGCTCTATTCTCTCTCCACAGATGCTGTCAGGCCTGCTGAGATTTTCCAGCATTTTCTGTTTTTGTTTCAGATTCCAGCATCTGCAGTATTTTGCTTTTATCCCAGTAACGTGTAAGCCAGCTACTAAATGTAACAAAAGCGTTCATGGTATAAATGTTGTGTTGATGTGAAATGGACATTTCGGAAAGTAACGTGTTCTAAATTGCAGGGACGCAATCCCATTTAGAACTGAGATGAGAAATTACTGCACTCAAAGACTAATGACTCTTTGGAATTCTCTACCCCGGGGCATATCATTGGATACATTTAAAGCGGGGATAGACAGATTTTTGGTGACTTGGAATCCAGGGACATGGGGAGTGGATGGGAAAATGGAGTTGAAGCCTAAGATCAGCCATCAGGTCTACCCCTGCTCCTACCTCTTGTATTACGCAAAGCTCTTAGTGATATTTTAACTCTTGTAGCCTCATGTGCTTTCATAGAGGGTTCACATTCCAAATTATCAAAGGTTCAGTGATGGATAAACCTCTAAGGCAGGGATTCTATTCCATTGCAGAACCACCGGGGGCGAATTTTCCCATTCCACCCGCCACGGGAATTGGAGCGGGCAAGGGGCGGACCATGGAAAGGTCTGTAGACATCGGGCAGGATTTTCTGGTTTTGAGGTGGGCGTGGCTGGAAAGTCCTCGTGGTGTACCGCAAGGATCTCTTTTGGGGCCACTGCTGTTTGTCATTTTTATAAATGACCTGGATGAGGGCATAGAAGGAAGGGTAAGTAAATTTGCGGATGACACTTAAGTCGGTGGAGTTGTGGACAGTGCGGAAAGATGTTGCAGGTTACAGAGGGACATAGATTAGCTGGGCTGAGAGGTGGCAAATGGAGTTTAATGCGGAAAAGTGTGAGGTGATTCACTTTGGAAGGAGTAACAAGAATACAGAGTACTGGGCTAATGGTAAGATACTTGGTAGTGTGGATGAGCAGAGAGAACTCGGTGTCCTTGTGCATAGATCCCTGAAAGTTGGCACCCAGGTTGATAGGGTTGTTAAGGCGTACAGTGTGTTAGCTTTTATTGGTAGAGGGATTGAGTTTCGGAACCATGATGTCATGTTGCAGCTGTACAAAACTCTGGTGCGGTCGCACTTGGAGTATTGCTTACAGTTCTGGTCGCTGTATTATAGGAAGGATGTGGAAGCATTGGAAAGGGTGCAGAGGTGATTTACCAGGATGTTGCCTGGTATGGTGGGAAGGTCTTATGAGGAAAGGCTGTTTTCGTTAGAGAGAAGAAGGTTAAGAGGTGACTTAATCGAGGCATACAAGATGATCAGAGGATTAGACAGGGTGGATAGTAGGAGCCTTTTTCCTCAGATGGTGATGGCTAGCATGAGGGGACATAGCTTTAAATTGAGGGGTGAGAGATATTGGACATAGGGGGCATAAGTTGGGAACAGAAACTCAGGGAAAGGCACTAATGAAAAGTGGAACTTTTTCAAGGAACAAATACTGGGTGTCCTTGATAGGTATGTCCCTGTCAGGCAGGGAGGAAATGACCGAGTGAGGGAACCATGGTTCACGAAAGAGGTGGAATGTCTTGTGAAAAGGAAGAGGGAAGCTCATGTAGGGATGAGGAAACATGGTTCAGATGGCTCGATTGAGGGTTACAAGTTAGCAAGGAACGAGCTGAAAAAGGGGCTTAGGAGAGCGAGGAGGGGACATGAGAAGTCCTTGGCGGGTCGGATCAAGGAAAACCCCAAGGCTTTTTACTCTTATGTGAGGAATAAAAGAATGACCAGGGTGAGATTAGGGCCGGTCAAGGACAGTAGTGGGAACTTGTGTATGGAGTCAGTAGAGATAGGCGAGGTGATGAATGAATACTTTTCTTCAGTGATCACCAAGGAGAGGGGCCATGTTTTTGAGGAAGAGAAGGTGTTACAGGCTAATAGGCTGGAGGAAATAGATGTTCGGAGGGAGGATGTCCTGGCAGTTTTGAATAAACTGAAGGTCGATAAGTCCCCTGGGCCTGATGAAGTATGTCCTAGGATTCTTTGGGAGGCAAGGGATGAGATTGCAGAGCCTTTGGCTTTGATCTTTGGGTCCTCACTGTCCACGGGGATGGTCACAGTAAGGAGTCTAACAACACCAGGTTAAAGTCCAACAGGTTTATTTGGTAGCAAAAGCCACACAAGTTTTCGGAGCTCTAAGCCCCTTCTACTCACCTGAAGAAGGGGCTTAGAGCTCCGAAAGCTTGTGTGGCTTTTGCTACCAAATAAACCTGTTGGACTTTAACCTGGTGTTGTTAAACTTCTTACTGTGTTTACCTCAGTCCAACGCCGGCATCTCCACATCACGGGAATGGTGCCAGAGGACTGGAGAGTGGCGAATGTTGTTCCTCTGTTTAAGAAATGACCCTGGTAATTATAGACCGGTTAGTCTTACTTCGGTGGTTGGTAAATTGATGGAAAAGGTCCTTAGGGATGGGATTTACGACCATTTAGAAAGATGCGGATTAATCCGGGATAGTCAGCACGGATTCGTGAAGGGCAAGTTGTGCCTCACAAATTTGATTGAATTTTTTGAGGAGGTAACTAAGTGTGTTGATGAAGGTAGGTCAGTTGATGTCATATACATGGATTTTAGTAAGGCGTTTGATAAGGTCCCCCATGGTCGGCTTATGATGAAAGTAAGGAGGTGTGGGATAGAGGGAAAGTTGGCCGATTGGATAGGTAACTGGCTGTCTGATCGAAGACAGAGGGTGGTGGTGGATGGAACATTTTCGGATTGGAGGCAGGTTGCTAGCAGAGTGCTACAGGGATCAGTGCTTGGTCCTCTGCTCTTTGTGATTTTTATTAATGACTTAGAGGAGGGGGCTGAAGGGTGGATCAGTAAATTTGCTGATGACACCAAGATTGGTGGAGTAGTGGATGAGGTGGAGGGCTGTTGTAGGCTGTAAAGAGACATACATAGAAATCCGACAGTGCAGAAGGAGGCCATTCGGCCCATCGAGTCTGCACCGACCACAATCCCACCCAGGCCCTACCCCCACATATTTACCCGCTAACTACGCATCTCCGGGACAATTTTTAACCTGGCCAATCAACCTAACCCGCACATCTTTGGACTGTGGGAGGAAACCCACGCAGACACGAGGAGAATGTGCAAACTCCACACAGACAGTGACCCGAGCCGGGAATCGAACCGGGGACCCTGGAGCTGTGAAGCAGCAGTGCTAACCACTGTGCTACCGTGCCGCCTCTAGGGGGCATAACATAGATAGGATGCAAAGCTGGGCTGAAAAATGGCAAATGGAGTTTAACCCTGATAAATGTGAGGTGATTCATTTTGGTAGGACTAATTTAAATGTGGATTACAGGGTCAAAGGTTGGGTTCTGAAGACTGTGGAGGAACAGAGAGATCTTGGGGTTCATATCCACAGATCTCTAAAGGTTGCCACTCAAGTGGATAGAGCTGTGAAGAAGGCCTATGGTGTGTTAGCTTTTATTAACAGGGGGTTGGAGTTTAAGAGCCGTGGGGTTATGCTGCAACTGTACAGGACCTTGGTGAGACCACATTTGGAATATTGTGCGCAGTTCTGGTCACCTCACTATAAGAAGGATGTGGAAGCGCTGGAAAGAGTGCAGAGGAGATTTACTAGGATGCTGCCTGGTTTGGAGGGTAGGTCTTATGAGGAAAGGTTGAGGGAGCTAGGGCTGTTCTCTCTGGAGCAGAGGAGGCTGAGGGGAGACTTAATAGAGGTTTATAAAATGATGAAGGGGATAGATAGAGTGAATGTTCAAAGACTATTTCCTCGGGTGGATGGAGCTATTACAAGGGGGCATAACTATAGGGTTCGTGGTGGGAGATATAGGAAGGATATCAGAGGCAGGTTGGGGTGTGGAATGGACTGCCTGCAGTGATAGTAGAGTCAGACACTTTAGGAACCTTTAAGCGGTTATTGGATAGGCACATGGAGCACACCAGGATGATAGGGAGTGGGATAGCTTGATCTTGGTTTCAGATAGAGCTCGGCACAACATCGTGGGCCGAAGGGCCTGTTCTGTGCTGTACTGTTCTATGTTCTAGATGTCAGAGGTAGGTTCTTTACTCAGAGAGTAGTAAGGGCGTGGAATGCCCTGCCTGCAACAGTAGTGGACTCGTCAACATTAAGGGCATTTAAAGGGTAATTGGACAAACATATGGATGATATTGGGGAATAGTGTAGATTAGATGGGCTTTCGAGGGCCGAAGGACCTGTACTGCGCTGTTATGTTCTATGTTCTATTATGTCTACATATCATAGAATTCCTGCAGTGCAGAAGGAGGCATTTCAGTCCATCCAATCTGCAACAACTCTCTGACAGAGTATCTTACTCGGGCCCTTTCCTCCGCCCCAACCCTGTAACCCCACACATTTACCATGACTAATCACTCATCCATCTAACCTACACATCTTGGGACGCTAAGGGGCAATTTAGCATAGCCAATCTGTGCATCCTTTGGACTGTGGGAGGAGACTGGTGCACCCGGAGGAAAGCCATGCAGAAGAGGGAGAACGTGCAAACTTCACAGTCACCCAAGGCTGGAATTGAACCTGGGTCCCTGGCGCTATGAGGCAGCAGTGTTAACCACTACATTTATGCTTAGAGAACTGTTTATGACATATTCTCTGTTAAATTCTTAAAGACATTTCTTTAACAGAATTAGATTATTTATAAACCTGCTCAGCATCCAACCTTGACACTGAAATGCTTGCCTTGTATTGATTTTTGATTTGATTTATTGTCACATGTATTAACATACAGTGAAAAGTATTGTTTCTTGTGCGCTATACAGACAAAGCATACCATTCATAGAGAAGGAAACGAGAGAGTGCAGAATGTAGTATTACAGTCATAGCTAGGATGTAGAGAAAGATCAACTTAATGCAAGGTAAGTCCATTCAAAAGTCTGACAGCAGTAGGGGAGAAGCTGTTCTTGAGTCGGTTGGTATGTGACCTCAGACTTTTGTATCTTTTCCCCGAAGGAAGAAGGTGGAAGAAAGAATGTCTGGGGTGCATGGGGTCCTTAATTATGCTGGCTGCTTTGCCGAGGCAGCGGGAAGTGTAGACAGAGTCAATGAATGGGAGGCTGGTTTGTGTGATGGATTGGGCTACATTCACGACCTTTTGTAGTTCCTTGCACTCTTGAGCAGAGCAGGAGCCAAGTTCCTGCAGTTCAATTTTCAAGAGGTTGTGGCGTTAATATTTTATATGCTTCTTTATTTTTCCTTTTAAGGTTAAGTGTCATTTGGCTCATGTTTCTAAAACCTGGGTTGTGGGTGTAGGGAGATCTGAGCACAAGCCAGTCACAGAAAGGATCCCAGCATCAGAATCAAAATGGAGTCGAGTCTCACTTCGATGTGATGTTATGATCTGTGGCTGACTGCTCCTTTTCATGTTAATCTCAGGCTCTTGCCAAAATGCATCATCTCACACTTCTCTGAATTAAATTCCACATGCCACTTATCTGCCCATGCTGCCAGCCTGTGTTTTTGCTGTCCATTAGCATCATCCTCACTGTTTATCACATCTCCAACTTTGATAGCAGCAAATTTTAAAACATTACATTAATCCAATTTCCATCATACTTTTATTCTATTGTCAATGCGCATTTTCTTTCACCTGTACCATTATTTATATATTTTTCATGCTTTGGTATTCTGGATACTTCGTCTTTTTTTCCCACTGATTTTCTTTTTTATGCAATTTTTGAGGTGAAAATATCAATCTGCGTTGCTGGACTCAATTGTACGGAATGCTTGCTTGGTGCTAACACCAGGTGCAAAGATATGAAAAAGTATTCCAAGATTGTTGGACCTAGGACAGCACCTTGAGGAACTCTGCAACGATGTCCCAGGAGTTCAATGATTGGCCTGCAGTAACCACACCAAGCACCTCCAAGCTAGGTACGATTCCACCCAGTGGAGAGTCTTCTCCCAATTCCCATTGACTTCAATTTTGATATGTGTCCTTGATGCTGCACTAGCTTAAATGCTGCCTTCATGTCAAGGCAGTCACGGCACGGTAGCACAGTGGTTAGCACTGCTGCTTTACAGCTCCAGGGTCCCGGGTTCGATTCCCGGCTCGGGTCACTGTCTGTGTGGAGTTTGCACATTCTCCTCGTGTCTGCGTGGGTTTCCTCCGGGTGCTCCGGTTTCCTCCCACAGTCCAAAGATGTGCGGGTTAGGTTGATTGGCCAGGTTTAAAAAATTGCCCCTTAGAGTCCTGGGATGCGTAGGTTAGAGGGATTAGTGGGTAAATATGTGGGGGTAGGGCCTGGGTGGGATTGTGGTCAGTGCAGACTCGATGGGCCAAATGGCCTCCTTCTGCACTGTAGGGTTTCTATGATTCTATGATCTCTTAAGTTCAGTTCCTTTGCTCATCTTTGGACCAAGGCTATAATGAGGTCAGGAACTGAGTGGTCCTGATGGAGCTAAACTGAGCATCAACCAGCCAAGTGTGGAGTATTCCATCACACTCGTGACTTGGTAGATGGTGGACAGACTCTGGAGTCAGGAGGTGAGTACCCACTGCAGGATTCCCAGCTTCTGATCTGCTCATGAATCCACAGTATTTATGTGCTGGTCTAGTTCAATTTCCTGTCAATGGTGATCACAAAGAACAAAGAACAGTACAGCACAGGAAACAGGCCCTTCGGCCCTCCAAGCCTGTGCCGCTCCTTGGTCCAACTAGACCAATCGTTTGTATCCCTCCATTCCCAGGCTGCTCATGTGACTATCCAGGTAAGTCTTAAACGAAGTCAGCGTGCCTGCCTCCACCACCCTACTTGGCAGCACATTCCAGGCCCCCACCACCCTCTGTGTAAAAAACGTCCCTCTGATATCTGAGTTATACTTCGCCCCTCTCACCTTGAGCCCGTGATCTCTCGTGATCGTCACCTCCGACCTGGGAAAAAGCTTCCCACTGTTCACCCTATCTATACCCTTCATAATCTTGTACACCTCTATTAGATCTCCCCTCATTCTCCGTCTTTCCAAGGAGAACAACCCCAGTCTACCCAATCTCTCCTCATAGCTAAGACCCTCCATACCAGGCAACATCCTGGTAAACCTTCTCTGCACTCTCTCTAACGCCTCCACCTCCTACTGGTAGTGCGGCGACCAGAACTGGACGCAGTACTCCAAATGTGGCCTAACCAGCGTTCTATACAGCTGCATCATCAGACTCCAGCTTTTATACTCTATACCCCGTCCTATAAAGGCAAGCATACCATATACCTTCTTCACCACCTTCTCCACCTGTGTTGCCACCTTCAAGGATTTGTGGACTTGCACACCTAGGTCCCTCTGTGTTTGTATACTCCTGATGACTCTGCCATTTATTGTATAACTCCTCCCTACATTATTTCTTCCAAAATGCATCACTTCGCATTTATCCGGATTAAACTCCATCTGCCACCTCTCCGCCCAATTTTCCAGCCTATCTATATCCTGCTGTATTGCCCGACAATGCTCTTCGCTATCCGCAATTCCAGCCATCTTCGTGTCATCCGCAAACTTGCTGATTACACCAGTTACACCTTCTTCCAAATCATTTATATATATCACAAATAGCAGAGGTCCCAGTACAGAGCCCTGCGGAACACCACTGGTCACTCATCCTTGTCCATTACTATCCTAAAGTTAACAGAGTTGTGGTCACTATTTGATGTCACCCAGGATGTTGATGGGGTATTCAATGATAGTAATGCCTTATTGATCAATATTTATCCAAATGACTAACTGCCCTTTACAAACTCATGAATTGATTCTCCATGTTCCATCCAAGATCTTGCCCCTTGTTCTATAGTCACTCTAAGGTCAATAGCGCCTTACTCTATCTGCAAGTCACCTCAAATAATCTGCAAACTTTAATCAAACACTATTATTGTGAGCAGTTGCTTTTCCTAGGATGACAGTGACATTGGAATGTACAGATCAGGACAGAAGCAGTCAAGTCTAGAACATTTCCTCACCCTGCAGTATAAATATCTTCCACTTGCTATGCCTTTTAACTTTGACAAAGGGTCATATGGACTTGAAACGTCAGCTCTTTTCTCTCCTTACAGATGCTGCCAGACCTGCTGAGATTTTCCAGCATTTTCTCTTTTGGTTCTAGAAAATATTATCTTTTAGCTCTCAATCACTTCATTGAATCCCTAAGTACAGAAAAGGCCATTCAGCCTATCGAGTCTGCATCAACTCTGACAGAATATTTTACCCAGGCTCTGTCCCTTTCCCCAAGAGGGCATACATTTCCCATGGCCAATCTCCCTAACCCACACGTCTTTGGATGGTGGGAGGAAACCCATGCAGACACGGGGAGAATGCGCAAACTCCACACAGACAGTGACCCAGACTGGGAATTGAACCCGGGTCCCTGGCGCTGCGAGGCAGCAGTGCTAACCACTGTGCCACTGTGCCAAATAGCCCACAGTTGCTGCTTTAACTTACAAACATCCACCTCTCTGGACAGTACATTATGCTCTTCATCAGCCTGTGTGTAAAACAATTAAATTTAAACTATATAAACTTTTTCAACGGTGGGAGGGTTGGTAATCGGAGAGAGACAGATTGAAGGTGAGTGCAAAAGAAGCAGAGAGCTGAGGAAATATTGTTCCTCATAATCGGTGATTATGATCTGGAAAGCACTGCCTGAAAGGCTGGTGGAAACAGATGGTAACTTTCAATAAAGAATTGGATAAATACTAGAAAAGTGGGGGAGGGAAATACCAAGCTGCAGGGGATTGTATTAACTGAATAGCTATTTCAAAGAACAAACACTGGCATGATGTGCCAAATGGCCTTGTTTTGTATCATTCCATGATTCTACCTTCACCTTGAATCAGTTTTACTTTGTAGAGTCAGTGACTACATCAAACGTAAATTTCCTCAGAGCATTGAATGCAGCAACCCACATCCATCGTAAACTGTTTCACAGCTTATTTTTATTTGTAGGACTCGGAGGAAAACTCTCGCCCATTATTCGGCTGGCCTTCAACACTTAAGTATCACCTCTCCAATCTTTCTCCCAGTCGACAAAGTGAGCAGTTAGCATTATCGACCAGCTGCTTGCCTTGCCTTATGGATCAGGTGCCTCAGCCCAGTGTCTTTCACTGATCCCTCTCCAAAGCCATTTAGGCTGTGAATATTAATCTGGGCCTGCATCTATCTCTTAGAGAGAGGCCCTGAAGCAGGGGTAAGTGTCAGGTGGGGAGTGGGGGGGGGGGGGGGGGAGGAGAGGGGGAGGGGGGTCTGGATGGGATAGGATAGACCTCAATTAGCAGGATTGCTCAATTGGGCTGCTGGAGGTAGGCACTCCTGCCCTTCCCCCTCCTCAGAAGGTTTATTACATTTCAAAACCTCTCTGTTGCTTGTCATCCACAGGGGCTGCAGCAGATCATAGAAATCATAGAAACCCTACAGTGCAGAAGGAGGCCATTCGGCCCATCGAGTCTACACCGACCACAATCCCACCCAGGCCCTACCCCCACATATTTAACCACTAATCCCTCTAACCTACGCATCTCAGGACTCTAAGGGGCAATTTTTTTTAACCTGGCCAATCAACCTAACCCGCACATCTTTGGACTGTGGGAGGAAACCGGAGCACCCGGAGGAAACCCACGCAGACACGAGGAGAATGTGCAAACTCCACACAGACAGTGACCCGAGCCGGGAATCGAACCCGGGACCCTGGAGCTGTGAAGCAGCAGTGCTAACCACTGTGCTACCGTGCCGCCCCACTTACCACTGCTCCTCTCATCGGTAATATATTTCATAAAGGACTCCTTCAATAGGCCTTAGGGCCCACTTAAATATATTTACAGAGGATTACACATGTTAATTAACACACAAACAGACCATTCTGCCCAACCAGTACATGCTGATGTTTCTGTTCCAACTTGAGCCTCCTCATATCTTTCCTCATGTATATCTACCACTATTCCCTACTACCTCGAATGCTTATTTAGCTTTGATTGGGTTTTGGAATGCAATCAGTTCTACATGTCCTATCTGGCTTGCTTTAGTCATGGGATCTCTGCCATGAGGAACTCCTTGCACGCAGTTCCATTCAATTAAGAACTTACACTAAGAAACACTATAACCTATGAGCCCATAACAAGCTTCCCCTTAAATGCATCTATTCTATATGCTTCCACTATAACCTGTGACAGTGATTTTCACATTTTTATCACTTTTAAGGTAAAGACGTTTTTTATATGAACTCCCTTTTGGATTCTTAATGACTATCTTATGTTGATGGCCTCTAGAAATGCTCTTCCCCTCAAGAGGAAACATTCTCTCTGTATCCACTCTTTCAAAACCTTGCATAATTTAGGTCATCCCTCAGCCTTCTTTCTTTCAAGAGAAAGATATGAAGTGGCCTAAAGTCTGCTATATGGGCCACAAGTATTTTGAATTGAGTCCAATACCTGCATGGGAGATCTTGTGGTGCAATGAGTCGTGCTCCTGCCTCTGAACCAGAAGTTCCAGGGACTTGATGGCCAAGGAAGCTGCACTCATAATGTGGCCAAACAGCTGGCGTATCAATCTACAAATCCTTTCAACACATGCTAATGGCAGCTAGTAAGAGTGGGTGAGATTCCTGGTCAGCCGTGTGATGGAAAGAATGTTGGAGCCTCTACCATCACTGTCTAGATGACAACATGTGTGTAAATGTGCATGTTAACCTATCACCCGTGTCGATTAAACGTGGGAAATCCCACTGCTAAACTGGTTGTTTTATGTCTGAAAACCCAATCCAATGCAGGTCACTTTCTATCACAAGATGTGCTTATTATGGTACAGCACTCAGGGGGGGAAAAAGATACAAAAGTCTGAGGACACGTACCAACGGACTCAAGAACAGCTTCTTCTCTGCTGCTGTCAGACTTTTGAACGGACCTACCTCGCACTAAGTTGATCTTTCTCTACACCCTAACTATGACTGTAACACCACATTCTGCACTCTCTCCCTTCATTCTCTATGAACGGCATTTTTTGTATAGTGCGCAAGAAACAATACTTTTCACTGTATACTAATACATGTGACAATAATAAATCAAATCAAAAAGAATGATAGAGAGTACCATAGATTGATGCTCTGTAGAAGTTCACTATCATCTTTTAGCACCTACGTTCTGTCCCTCTTCCCCAAGAGACTATGATGTAGCATCACATGATTGGTTAAAAAGGACTTCATTCCTGAGTCAGAAGAATCACAGGATGATTGATGTTTTGTAATCTTTGAACTTGACAGTTGTGTTAGTTTTAAAATAAGTACAGGGGTATTTGTACATTGGAATGACTGATTATTAATTTGTTCCTGTGATTCCCACTGGGGATCATGGCAGTGGAATTCACCACTCTGCGCTTGAATTTTCACCTCCACTTCAAAATGTGAAGGACCAACAGCAGCAGCTTGAGCCTTTCTAGTGCCTTTAACGAAGAAAAGGCACTTCACAGAGTTATAATCAGGCAAGAAAATAGATGCTGAGTCACAGAAGAGGGGTTAGGAGCGGTGACCGAAAGAGATGGATTTTAAGAAGCATCTTAAAGGAGGAGAGAGGTAGAAGGGTTGTGGGAAAGAATTTCGGAATGCAAGGCTTGGACAGGTAAAGGCATGGCCACCAATGGTGGGGCAAAGAGTGGACACGAAATATGACAGCACTGTGGACGTTTGAGAGATGTGATGGAGAGAGATAATTGCTTGTCGCCAGTATAAATTTTGATTTGATTTATTATTGTCACATGTATTAACATACAATGAAAAGTATTGTTTCTTGCATGCTATACAGACAAAGCATACCGTTCATAGAGAAGGAAAGGAGAGAGTGCAGAATGCAGTGTTGCAGTCATAGCTAGGGTGTAGAGAAAGATCAACTTAATGCAAGGTAGGTCCATTCAAAAGTCTGATGGCAGCAGGGAAGAAGCTGTTCTCGAGTCGGTTGGTACGTGACCTCAGACTTTTGTATCTTTTTCCCGACAAAAGAAGGTGGAAGAGAGAATGTCCAGGGTGGGTGGGGTCCTTAATTATGCTGGCTGCTTTGCTGAGACAGTGGGAAGTGTAGACAGTGTCAATGGGTGGGAGGCTGGTTTGAGTGATGGACTGGGCTTCGTTCACAACCCTTTGTAGTTTCTTGCGGTCTTGGACAGGAGCTATACCAAGCTGGGGGGACCAGGACAGGTCATTGGTGATCTGGATATCTTAAACCTTGAAGCTCTCGACCATTTCTATTTCATCCCCATTGATGTAGACAGGGACATGTCCTCCACTATGCTTCCTGAAGTTGATGACTATCTCCTTCATTTTGTTGACATTGAGGGAGAGATTATTGTCATCGCACCAGTTCACCAGATTCTCTATCTTTTTCCTGTACTCTGATGACCCAAAGTCTATGGATGATGTTCTAAGGCACAGGCTGTAAATGGTGAAGAGGAGGAGGAAGGAACCAAGGATACATCCTTGGGGAAGTCCAGAGGGAACAGCAAGGGAGTGGGAAGAGAAGCCATTGCCACAGACGCTGTGGGTACAGTTGGATACATGAATGGAAACAAGAAGCATTGCTGAGTTGGACAATAGAAGAGAGTCTGAATTGTTGAATGGTTTCAAGAAGGAGATAGATATATTTCTAATAAAAAAAGGATAAGGGGATATGGGGAACAGGTGTGGAGGTGAATTGGAGACCAGGGAGAGATCAGCCATGATCTGATTGAATGGCGGAGCAGGCTCGAAGGGCTGAATTTGCCTACTTCTGATCCTAATTCCTATGTTCCAGGCATTGGAGGAGAATGATGAGGTCACAGGTTGCAGGGGCTGAGGAGGGAAAATACAGTCACGTGAGGATGACTTTTGTGACTTTGATTCGGGCCGTGTGCTGAGGCATGGGGCGAAATCCTGATTGGACAGATTCAAATATGGAATGATGGGAAAGATGGGTGTCAATTTGGGAAGTGACAACAAGGACATTGGCATGGAAGGGAAGATTGGAGAAGAGTCAACAGTTATCACAGAGAGGTCAAGGATGGGGCTTTGAAGAGGAATGTGATGTCAGCAGTTCTGAAAGGGAGGAAAGCTATTTGTAATGTTTAGCTAGCATGTGTTACTAATGTAAGAACAGTTGTATTTCTTCAGTGTGTGTTTCTGTGAGGGGCTTTATTGAAAAGATCTTAAGATGCCTGCTACCTGAGGCAGGGTGCTCATGGCACAGTCCATGACTATGGCAAGCCGGTTAGTTAGTACAGCATTGCATTTCCAAAACCCAAATCTTCCTTTTTTCAGATTAAAAAAAATACAAACATTCCACTTCCTTCCCAGTGAACCAAAAACATATTTGCATGCACAATCCTGTGTGACAGTGAGCTGCTCCAGTTATCCACTGCTCTCATGCACTGGCAACTGTTTGTTCTACTGATCAGTCTCTGCACATGCATTGGACACATAGGGCGGAATTTTACCGGCACTTCCACTCGTGGTTCGTACGATCCCACCCTAGGCCAACGAAGAATGCTGTTCTCCGAGCCTCGTCCACCTCCGGAATAAGGGCGGGCGTGCCAGTAAAATTACGGCCATAGTCTTGAAGCCTGCAGGTCTCTTAATGGAACACGTGCACTTTGACACTGGCTGCACATCTGGGTAATGTCGGCACTGGAGAGTGCCTTTCCCATGGCCTTTGTTGCTTTGGTGACCATTGTTATTCATCTTGGTTGTTGGGAGACTCATGGGCCTCTGGGATTGATGGTATTTCTGTACTCAGTGTAGATGGTGAGATCAGTTATTCCTGATCGCCCAAATGCTGTGAAGGAGCAGCTTTGCTCTGAGCGTAAATGCCTGTGGCTGTGTTTGTATATCTGGTTGCATCTTTTCAACTCCCGTTTTGAGTTGTCAACTGTGGAATTATGAATTATTCTTTCCTCTTGCTGCCTTTGTGTTGTCTCTAAAATTTGCTTGGTCAGATCTCACACAGCTTGGGTCATTGAAGACTTCAGTTTATAGTGCAAAGGTATATACTCAGCTGGAATCTTGCCCTTCAACTCTTCCAGTTCAGCTCTGATGTAAACATTTTCCTGTCGAATATTTACCTTTGGCTTGTACATTTCATTGCACTGATGTGGTCAGTCACCATCTTGTGGTTTACTTGAATATTATCTCCCTCTCTCTGGAATCTGTAGTCCTCATCGTAACAAACCATTTTGTTGCCTATGTACTTGACTGAACTGACCTGTTGTATCATGTACAGTCCTTATTGATATCTCTCCAGTGACCATCTGTATCAGTTTATTTCACTTTTTTGTGCCATCCACTTGTGTGCAAAATGATTTTGCATCTTGCAGTTAAAACACTGTTTTTCCCATGCTACTTTTCCAGGGCATGCTGTCCTCTGCAGGATTTATATCCTGTCCTTTGGCAGCCATTCCTCAGCTCTTTTGGCTTGGACTGTCTCTCAGTGTAATGTATTTCCTGGTCTGCTCTGCCATACAAATGTTCTAGCTATTGTTTGACAACTTCTGCAATTCAAACATTTGTCTATTGCTTTCTTTAGCACCAGTTTCTCATATTTCAGCAGAGTTGTTCTCATTGAAGGGTCTCTCACACCTAAGAGCAAACTATCTTTCAACTAATCACCTTTTAGCTGTCCAAATTCGCATGATTCTGTTAGCTGCGTTACTGCCATGATGTACTGTTCAATTCTCTTGTTTTCACTCTGAACTCGAGTGTTGAATACATACCGTTCATATGTAACATCCACTCAGGGTTCAAAATGTGCATTCAAGGCTTTCAAAATCTCTGTTGTCTGTGTTCCTTGCTCGTCTGTTAGATTTAGGCTTTGCAGCATTCCCTAAAGTTAAAGTTTATTTATTTATTAGTCACAAGTAGACTTACATTCACACTGCAATGAAGTTACTGTGAAAATCCCCGAGTCACCACATTCCAGCACCTGTGCGGGTACACTGAGGGAGAATCTAGCATGGCCAGTTCACCTAACCAGCACATTTTTTGGACTATGGGAGGAAACTGGAGCACCTGGAGGAAACCCATGCAGACACAGGGAGAACATGCAAACTCCACACAGCTGGGAATCGAACCCGGATCCCTGGCACTGTGAGGCAGTAGTGCTAATCACTGTGCCACTGTGCTGCCTCTCTGCAGCAGTGTTAAAAACATAGTTACTCATCATTTCAGGCTTGTTAATTGAGTCTCATGCAATCTCATAGTTTTTGCCATTGTAACTGGAAAAACTGCCAGAATGACCAAGACAGGAAAGTAAAATGATTTTAATGGAGTGAAGCAATGGTTGAGTGGTGGGAAATGGAAATCCAAAGGCTGGGTATTTGGTGGTTTGAAATTGTGATTGAAGGGATTCGGGGGAGAGCCTGA
This sequence comes from Mustelus asterias, assembly GCF_964213995.1. Classification (NCBI taxonomy): domain Eukaryota; kingdom Metazoa; phylum Chordata; class Chondrichthyes; order Carcharhiniformes; family Triakidae; genus Mustelus; species Mustelus asterias. The sequence continues at coordinate 137,664,300 of NC_135807.1, forward strand.
TCGACACACAGAAGGAAGCAAGACTGCAAGGTGGAAGGAAGCGGTGGGTGCTGATAGATATAAAAAAGTGGTTTTTGCCAAAATCTGTAGAACCAATCCCAAATGCGGACGTGCCTGAACTTGTAGGCTGACATCTGAATTTGATGGCCTGTTACTGAATTTGAAGGCCGATGCCTGAACTCACTTTTACCAAGTCCCAGTCCAAGGGTGTGTGGGTTAGGTTGATTGGCCATGCTAAATTGACTCGTTTCGGTGGGATTAGCAGGGTAAATGTGTGAGGTTATGGGGATATTCTATGAAGGTGTGGACTCTGAATTTTGCGATTTCACGCGACATTTAGCCATGGCCATATTTGCTCTCTCAATATGAAAGACTTTGAGGCCACCACCTCAGAGCAATACAGTTCTTGTTGGTGTCCTGCCTAACACTAACCCCACAACCACATGATGTGGTCACATTGCTGTTTGCGGGATCTTGCTGTGCGCACATTTGCTACCATGTTTCCTACATTACAACAGTGACTGCACTTCAAAAGTGTTTAATTGATTGTAAAATGCTTCAGGACATCCTGAAGTCATGACAGAAGCTACAAAAACACAAATCTTTCTTATTACCATCAGAGTTAGCGCGCGAAGCACCCCAACTATACCTGGTTAGGCCCCATTTGGAGTACTGTGAGCAATTTTGGGCCCCACACCTCAGGAAGGACATACTGGCACTGGAGCGGGTCCAGCGGAGATTCACACGGATGATCCCAGGAATGGTAGGCCTGACATACGATGAACGTCTGAGGATCGTGGGATTATATTCATTGGAGTTTAGGAGGTTGAGGGGAGATCTGATAGAAACTTACAAGATAATGAACGGCTTAGATAGGATGGACGTAGGGAAGTTGTTTCCATTAACAGGGGAGACTAGGACGCGGGGGCACAGCCTTAGAATAAAAGGGAGTCACTTTAGAACAGAGATGAGGAGAAATTTCTTCAGCCAGAGAGTGGTGGGTCTGTGGAATTCATTGCCACAGAGGGCTGTGGAGGCCGAGACGTTGAGCGTCTTCAAGACAGAAATTGATAAATTCTTGATTTCTCGAGGAATTAAGGGCTATGGGGAGAGAGCGGGTAAATGGAGTTGAAATCAACCATGATTGAATGGTGGAGTGGACTCGATGGGCCGAATGGCCTTACTTCCGCTCCTATGTCTTATGGTCTTATGGTCTTAATCAGTTCAAAAAGTTCTTTGCACTGTCATACAATATTTGTACTTAATTCCCTCGGTGTATTGGTCCGTGCCTGGGTCAAAAACCTCCCTCATTGTTGACAATCACCCATTCTCACTAGAACTGCTATTTATATAGAATCATAGAATCCTACAGTGCAGAAGGAGGCCATTTGGTCCATCGAGACTACACCGACCACAATCCCACCCAGGCCTTATCCCCATGCATTTACCCTAGCTAGTCCCCCGATACTAAGGGGCAATTTATCATGGCCAATGCACTTAACCCGCACATCTTTGGAGTGTGGGAGGAAACCGGAGCACCCGGAGGAAACCCACGCAGACACAGGGAGAATCTGCAAACTCCACACAGTGACCCAAGCCGAGAATCGAAACCGGGTCCCTGGTGCTGTGAGGCAGTAGTGCTAACCACTGTGCCACCAACATAGCGTGCCTTCTGGTTAATGGAATCTACAATAAGGTGACTGGGGCTACCACTAATCTCATCCCTCTCATAGGAAGAGGAGGAGGCCTTTCAACCCCGAGAGCCTGTTCCACCATTGAATTTGATCATTGGCTGATCTGTATCTTAACTCCATTTACCCACCTTGGTTGCAGAACCCTTTATACCCTTACCTAATAAAAATCTACCTATCTCTGTTTCGGAGTGTTGAATTAACCCCTCAACTTCACAGCTTTTTGTAAAGGTTTTTCCACTGCCCTTTGCGTGAAGACATGTTTCCTGATATCACCCCTGAAAGGCCTGGCTCAAATGTTAATGCCGCCTCTGTTTTTGGACTCAGCTAGCGGAAATAGTTTGTCTCTCCTTATACACCTATGACTGTGCAGCCAAATTCCCCTCTAATTCGGTTTTCAAGTTTGCTGACGATACCATTGTAGTGGGTCAGATCTCAAACAATGACGAGACAGAGTGCAGGAATGGGATAGAGAATCTGGTGAAATGGTGTGGCAACAATAATCTCTCCCTCAATGTCAACAAAACAAAGGAGATTGTCATCGACTTCAGGAAGCGTAAAGGAGAACATGTCCCTATCTGCATCAACTGGGACGAAGTAGAAAGGGTCGAAAGCTTCAAGTTTTTAGGTGTCCAGATCACCAACAACCTGTCCAGGTTCCCCCCCATGCAGACACTATAGTTAAGAAAGCCCACCAATGTCTCTGCTTTCTCAGAATTCTAAGGAAATTTGGCATGTCAGCTATGACTCTCACCAACTTTTACAGATGCATCATAGAAAGCATTCTTTCTGGTTGTATCAGAGCTTGGTATGGCTCCTGCTCTGCCCAAGACTGCAAGGAACTACAAAAGGTCGTGAATGTAGCCCAATCCATCACGCAAACCAGCCTCCCATCTACTGACTCTGTCTACACTTCCCGCTGCCTCGGCAAAGCAGACTCTATTACAACATCTACCTCTTCACATCTTGTGCCCCTTTGTCGCTGTTCACTCTCAGTCAGAATCCCAACCCCTATGGAAGGTTTGGAAGAAAGTGAGCCTTTGCTGCAGCCAAACTACCGTTTGACCCAGTGCCAGGTTCCAGCATTAGTGTTGGAGAGGATTTGGTTCAATTATGCGAAGGATAAATGTGAGATCCAGAACAGAGCCAGAACGGTGGCAAAGCTCAGAATCTGACCAAATATTTCTGATGTGGGGAAAAATAATTGGCGTGCGGGGAAAAAGTGAAGCGTTGTACTTCAGTGAGTTGCAATGCAATATCTTTCACAACTAAACGGCAAAAATATTGCTTCCGATTTAAATAGTAAAATGATAAATTCAAAATGATGCACAGATTAATATCAGGAGTTTCAAAACATGTCCATAGACCGACAAAAGAGCCACTTATTTCTTTATTGAAAAGGCTTGTTTCAAATTCGTATCATTTTAGTTAATTTGTGGCTGTCCGTATTAGCTTTGAAGCTTTGTGAGATATTGTTTCCCATAGAAATGATGCCTTTAATAAAGATTACTGTCTCTCAAAATCAAAACCACATCGACTTAATACCATTCCCACTTTAACAATCATACAGAAATGCAAGTTAGCCTCTGTCCGTTGTCATTTCAGTTGTCCTCATTCATTTAATTCCAATTTAAAACACAGGTTTCTGTTCTTTTAGCATTGCTGCTCCTTCCTGTCAACTTTCTCCCCCTGCCACCGCTCCCCTGTAAGCTGCACCTGATATTTACCTTTCGAAATGTAAAGGGTGCACCATGTGCAAGTGGAGACGGGCATAGGGAGTGAGCAAAAACTCTCAAAGGGGAAAAGGAAAGACAATTTGCATTAATATAGCACTGTTTATAACCTCAGAACATCGCACAGTGCTTTACAGCCAATGATACTTCTGAAGTATAGATGCTGCTGTAATGTAGGAAATACAATGACCAGTGTGAGCACAGCAAGGTCCCACAAAGGGCAATGGTCGTTGAGGGATTAATATTGGCCAGGACACTGGGGAGAACTTCCCTGCTCTTCTTCCAAATAGAGCCGTGGGATGGATCTTTTACAGCCATGCAAAAAGACAGATGGGGCTTCAGTTTAACATCTCATCCAAAAGACGGCACCTCTGGCAGCGCAGCACTCCCTCAGTACTGCACTGGCCTTTGGGCTCAAGCCCTGGAGTGGGACTTGAAGCCAAGACAAGACAAGACTGCTACCCACTGAGCCATGGCTGACACATGCTAGGAATGTTCTAGACTATATTCCTCTTGCCCAGGCGTTGTCCAATCAAAAGGAGCGCCTCACTGCCCACGCCCATCACCCACCCTCTTCTCCGGCTCCATGTTAAACACGCCAACTCTCCAGGATTGTCTGGGAATTGAAAGTTAACCTCCTGGATAATCCAGGAGAAAAAATATTAAGGGATTCTCCACCCCATTTTCAGTGGGTGAGAAAGCCGTGGGGACGGAGAATCCAACCGGAGACTCAAACGGCTTTTACACCCATTCCAATTGACCCCATCCCTTGCCATAGACATAATGGGGTTTCAGCCATGGAAGGTCAGGAACCCCGTAACCATATATTTACATATCATTAGCGGGTTTCTACTGTATCATCGCCCACCACATTAGATATCCCACCAGCAACCCCCCCCCCCCCCCCCCCCAGCCCCCCGCCAGGGGCAGGCACTGCTACAGAAGGTGAGCTTCCATTGGGAAGGCCCTTGGGTGTGGGTTCCCCGTGTCCATATGGGGGGGGGGCGGTGAGTTCTCTTTGTCCATGGGTGGCGGGAGCTGTTGACCCGTGCTGCCACTTGGAAGTCGCTGCCAGGCCACACCTAAGTTGACTCCTTTAGGTTACGACACGTGTGTGGCACCGTGAAAAGAAAATTAAGAATCTACTGATAACCATGCAACCATTGTCAATTGTTGTAAAAACCCATCTAATTAACTAATATCCTTTAGGGAAGGAAATCTGCCATCCTTACCTGGTCTGGCCGGCATGTGGCTCCAGACCCACAGCAATGTGGTTGACTCTCAATTGCCCTCAGGCAACTACGGGTGGGCAATAAATGCTGGCCAGCCAGCGATGCCCACATCCCACGAATGAATTCAAAAAAAGGGGCCACACTCTTAACCAAATCGCCCAAAAAAATGAGGGTAAGATGTTGGCAACTTTGTACCAATCTCTGATACAGTGGGGTGGGTTTTGCCTTCCCTTCACCTGGTGCTAACATGGTGATGTAACAGCCTCAGACTGGCAGTCAGAGAGCATCACCATCCCGTTAATGACCGTGTCTGTCGGCACCTTTTCCAAAAGGGTTTTGGGACATTCTGAGATTGTGAAAGGCGCTATAGAAATGCAATTCCATTCTTTTGCGTCCTCTGTATGTTGCACCCAGCAGCTCTGGGCAGTTACTGCAAATTACCTGCTGCCCATTTAGCAATCCTTAAAATGCAATGCAGAGCACTTTTCCAGTTCCAAGATAATCCTTCACATAAACAACAGGCCAAGAGGCTGTCTGGGGAGATCTGGCTCTTTGTTTAAAATCAATCAGACATCTGCATCTAATGCAGCTGAGAGTCTCCTCAGGAAGTATTAGGTTATTAGCCTCTTCTGGCAGGGAGGTTGAAACATAATTTATGCGATGGAGCACATGAAGTTTACTGCTTGACAGAGCGAAACTGAAACCAGACCATTTTTGGTTAATGCTATTTACTAAGGAGCTGAAGAAATAGGAGCAGGAGTAGGCCATTCGGCCCCTCAGGCCTTCTCCACCATTCAGTCAGATCATGGCTGACCATCCACCTCAACTCCACTTTGCTCCCATCCTCCTCGATTCGGCTAAATGTCCAGAAACCTATCTATCCGTGTCTTGGATTTACTCTTTGATGAAACATCCACAGTCCCCCAAGGTAGACAATTCCAAAGCTTCACAAACCCTCAGAGCATTAATGTCACAATGAAAACAACATACTGCAGATGCTGGAAGTCTGAAATAAAAACAGAAAGTGCTGGAAAAAACACAGCAGGTCTGGCAGCATCTGTGGAGAGAGAAACAGAGTTAACATTTCGAGTCCGATATGGCTCTTCTTCAGAAAACCCACTAATGTTTTTTTGTGCAATTTTTCTTCTCTATTCTTTGATGGGCTGAGGGGTCATGGGCAGGATCCACATTTGTTACCTATCCCGAATTGCCATTGAACTGAGTGGTTCACTAACCCATTTCAGAGAGCAGTTAGGAGTCAACCACATTGCCGTGGCTCTGGAGTCACATGTAGGCCAGACCGGGTAAGGACGGCAGATTTCCTTCCTCCCTAAAGGATATTAGTGAACCAGATGGATTTTTCCCACAATGGTTTCATGGTCACTATTACTGATACCAGCTTTTAGTTCCACATTTATTATTTAAATTCAAATTTCACGAGTGCGATTTAAAGCCTGTGCCCCCAGAGCGTGAGCATGGACCTCTGGATTACTAGTTCACCAGAGGCCCAGGCTAATATCAGTGTCTCCTGTCCCTTTAATTTGTTTTGCACAGCCTCCCCCGCATGTGGTAAGTTAAAGGGACTGACTTGTGGGGAGGTGGGAGAATTTTATAGGTTTCAAAGACCTCACCTCTCACTTTTAGAATTATAGAATTCCTACAGTGCAGAAGGAGGCCATTCGGCCCATTTTGTCTGCACCGACCACAATCCCACCCAGGCCCTATCCCCATGCATTTACCCTAGTTGGCCCCCCTGACACTAAGGGGCAATTTATCATGGCCAATCAACCTAACCCAGACATCTTTGGAGTGTGGGAGGAAACCGGAGCACCTGGAGGAAACCCACGCAGACACGGGGAGAATATGCAAACTCCACACAGACAGTGACCCAAGCCAGGAAGGCTCACTGCTGTGAGGCAGCAGTGCTAACCACTGTGCCACCGTGTCGCCCTTTCTAGACTCCAGAGAGTAAACACCCATTTTACTCAATGTTGTGATAATGGTTTTGGCAAGCTTGATGGGTAAAGCTACTGGATTCTGGTCTCGCTGTGAATTAAGGGATATGAGGAGCTGACGAGGAGCTGAATTCCGAGGTCAGCCATGATCACACTGATGATGGAGCAGACTTGATGGGTGACACTGTAGCATTGTGGTTAGCACTGCTGCCTCACAGCGCCAGGGACCCGGGTTCAATTCCCGGCTTGGGTCACTGTCTGTGTGGACTTTGCACATTCTCCCCGTGTCTGCGTGGGTTTCCTCCGGGTGCTCCGGCTTCCCCTCACAGTCTGAAGGACATGCTGGTTAGGTGCATTGGCTATGCTAAATTCTCCGAACAGGCGCTGGAGTGTGGCGACTAGGGGATTGCCACAGTAACTTCATTGCAGTGTTAGTGTAAGCCTACTTGTGACACTAATAAATAAACTTAAAACCTAAATGAGAAAGCGCCTCTGACAGTGCAGCACTCCCTCGGTACTGCACTGGTGTGCCAGTCTATATTCTGTGCTCACAATCCTGGAATGCAACTGAAACCCACAGTCTTCAGACGCAGAGGCAAGGGTGTGGCCCACAGCTACGGCTAAAACCTAATGTCGGGGGCATTTCACCTGCCTATGGGAATATGCAAGCAAGAAGGTGCGGCTACTGCAGAATGTTCCTCTCTCTCTGCGTCCAGAGACCATACTGCGGAACTCGAGCCAGAAAGTAAACACCAGCAGCCAGCCACACAGTTGGAGAAGCAGTGCTCAGATGATGAAACCGAGGTAAAGAAAGACGAGTCATAGTCATTGCGAACCGCGATGATGCAAAGTGTTCAATATTTTCCAATTACTGTAAATGATTTATTTTGTATTTTTGCTCATGAAGCAATATCCGTGTGGCTGTGAGGTTTGTGAAGATCAAATACGTATAAAAGCCACAGGGGCAGGTATGCATGTTTTTTCATTCATTCAGGGAATGTGGATGTCACAGTCAAGGCCAACATTTATTGGCCATTCTTCATACCCTTGAGAAGAAGGTGGTGAGTGTTATTGGGTGGCTCACTGGGCCATTTCAGAGGGCAGTTAAGAGTTGACCACAACGATCAAGAATCCCTAGAATCATAGAATCTACAGTGCAGAAGACGACCATTTGGCCCATCGACTCATACTCAGGCTTATCATGTAACCCCATGTATTTTACCCTGCTGGTCCCCCTGACACTCAGGGGCAATTTAGCCTAACCAGTATGACTTTGGACTGCGGGAGGAAACCGGAGCACCCGGAGGAAACCCATGCAGACACGGGGGAGAGTGTGCAAACTCCACACAGACAGTGACCCAAGCTGGGAATCGAACCCGGGTCCCTGGTGCTGTGAGGCAGCAGTGCTAACCACTGTGCCACCGTGTCACCTATAATGTGGGTTTGGAGTCACATATAAGCCAGACTGAGTAGAGGCGGCAGATTTGGAACCATGAACCAGATGGGCTCCCTAAAAATTATTTAGTGATTTCATTTATAAAGTTTATTTATTAGTGTTACAAGTAGGCACTGCAATGAAGTTACTGTGAAAATCCCCTAGTCGCCATACTCCGGAGCCTGTTCGGGTACACTGAGGGCGAATTTAGCATGGCCAATGCACCTAACCAGCACATCTTTGGACTGTGGGAGGAAACCGGAGCACCTGGAGGAAACCCATGCAGACACGGGGAGAACATGCAAACGTCTTCGCCCATCTCTGTCCATCTCTGGACTGACCCCAGCTCTAAGTCATGTACCTTTTTACGTCACTGTATGGGGGTACTCGGTCCCACAATAACCCTATATGTACCAAACCCTATTACTACAATTGGGGCAGTTAAACCTACGAAAAATCTATCAACCTCAGTTTGCAAATTTTCTCTGGACCTCACACCGCAACAGCATTTTTGGGGGAGAGGTTGGAATCTTACCACCGTGCATGCCAGTGGGATTTTCCCATCCCGCCACAGCGAATGGAGATTTGGCTGGCCTTGCCGCACCAGGAGCATGCCGTGAATGGATGGTAAGGTCGCACCCAGAGAGTTCCAGATTTCCACTTCCCTTTGTGTGACGAAATTCTTCCTGACATCATCCTGAACGGCCTGATTCAAATGTTAAGGTTCTGTCCCCTTGTTCTGGATCCCCCCCCCCCAAGAAATAATTTCTCTCTAATTACATCGTCGAAGCCTTTCCTCATTTTAAATGCCCCCCCACCCCATTAGATCACCCCTTAATCTTCCACGCTCGAGGGAATACAATACAACTTGTCTTCATAATTTAACCCTTTTAGCCCTGGTATCATTCTGGCGAGTCTCCCCTTCAACTTCCTGTCACCTTACGACAAGCAGCAGAGCAGTGTAAAGAATGGGGCGGCACGGTAGCACAGTGGTTAGCACTGCTGCTTCACAGCTCCAGGGTCCCGGGTTCGATTCCTGGCTCGGGTCACTGTCTGTGTGGAGTTTGCACATTCTCCTCGTGTCTGCTCCGGTTTCCTCCCACAGTCCAAAGATGTGCAGGTTAGGTTGATTGGCCATGCTAAAATTGCCCCTTAGTGTCCTGGGATGCGTAGGTTAGAGGGATTAGTGGGTAAATATGTGGGGGTAGGGCCTGGGTGGGATTGTGGTCGGTGCAGACTCGATGGGCCGAATGGCCTCCTTCTGCACTGTAGGGTTTCTATGTTTCTGAATTAAACAAAGGCTGTGCAGCAAACTCTATTATAGCCAGCTACTGTACATTGTGCTGAATATTAATACAGTGTTTCACTTGGTATATTCACCATGATTTGGGAGTCTCTTAAGTGGAATAAATTGCAAGATAAAATCATTAAGTGGAGCAGATGGAAATTATTTAGTAGGCAGACATCCTTTTAGCGGCATTCTGTCAATAAACACATCTTTATCGGCCCTTGCTGGTGCCTAAATACTTCTTATAATCTCAAGGTTTATATGAGTTTCTGTAGTTCTGTAATTACCATGGATACCAGCATTTACCACGGATATGAGTGTCAACTGTGATGCTAAAGAACTGGGTGAGAGAAGGATAAGTCCTCATTGAGGGCAGAGTTTGACTGCAAACAGCAGCATGACCAGGGACAGATCGTCTGCTTTTTTTTAGGTTATTGGACGAAGGATAACTATTGGCTCGGGAAGAAATCCCTGCTCTTCTCCTGAAATAGAGGCTGTGGGATCTTTTATGTCCAGTTTCATGTCAATCTCAAAGATGGCACCTTTTTAAAATATGTTTCTTTCACGTGATGTGGGCATCACTGGCTGAGTCCAGCATTCATTGCCCAACCCTAATTGCCATTGAGAAGGCAGTGGTGAGCCGCCGCCTTGAACCGCTGCAGTCCGTGGTGTAAGTACACCCACTGTGCTGTTAGGGAGGGAGTTCCAGAATTTTGACCCAGCAACAGCGAAGGATCGGCTGATATATTCCCAAGTCAGGATGGTGAGTGGCTGGGAGCAGAACTTGCAGGCGGTGGTGTTCCCATCAGCTGCCTTTGTCCTTCTAGGTGGTTGAGATCGCAGGTTGGGAAGTTGAAAGGACCTCTGACAGTGTAGCACCCTCTCAATACTGCATTGGGAGCATTGGCCTGGATCTTCTGCTCAAGCCTTTGGAGTAAGTCTCTAACCCACACCTAGTTTGACTCTGTGACAAGAGTTCTAATTGCTGAGCTGAGTGGGTTGAAGTTACAACAGGGCAAAAAGTCATTGAAATTGAAATGGGATGTAAGTGAGCATAATGCTCCATAGAAATAAGAAGAGACTGAGGCTGGAATTCTCTGACCTCGCTCTCGGCCGGGATTCTCCAACCTTGCCCGCAGCAGGGATTCTCCGACTTAAAGCGTTAGACTAATAAAAATAGAAACTTGGTTGAAATCATAAGATCATAAGGCAAGAGGAGCAGGAGTAAACAGAAAATGCTGGAGAAACTCAGCAGGTCTGACAGCATCTGTGGAGAAAGAAAATAGAGCTAACCTTTCGAAACGTTGGCTCTATTCAGTCCTGCTGAGTTTCTCCAGCATTTTCTGTTTTTGTTTCAGATTCCAGCATCCGCAGTATTTTGCCTTTATCATAGGAGTAGGAGTAAACCATTCAGCCCTTTCATCTGCTCTGCTAAGTATATCCTCAAGGAACTCGAATAACTTTGTCAAATGTGATTTCCCTTTCACAAAACCATGTTGACACTGCCTGATTGTATTATTATGTTCTAAACGTCCTGCTGGCCCCTCTTTATTAATAGATTCTAGCATTTTCCCAGTGATAGATGTTAGGCTAACTGACGTATAGTTTCATGCTTTCTTGATTATATAGTTTTCTTGGCATGCTTTCTGTGTCTTCTACTGTAAAAATGGATAAAAAACACTTATTCAAAGTCTTTGCCATTTCCTTGTTGCCCATTATCATTTCCTCAGTCTCACTATCTAAGCGATCAATGCTCACTTTAGCTACTCTCTTCCTATTTATATACTTGTAGAAGCTTTTACTGTCTGTTTTTATATTTCTTGCTTATTTGCAAATTTTTCCTCTTTAATTATTTTTGTTGCTGGTTTTTAAAGTTTTCCCAACCTTCTGGCTACCATTAATATTTGCAGCAATGTACATCTTTCCCTTCACTTTGATACCATCCTAACTTCCTTAATCAGCTACAGATGATGCCTCCTTCTCATCCTATCCTTCTTAATTCTCAATGGAATACATCTTTGTTGAGTTATAAAATATGTTGTTAAATGTCTGCCATTGCTTCTCCACCTTTTGACCTATTATTTCATTTCACTTTAGCCAACTCTGTCTTCATATCCCTGTGATTGTTTTAATTTAAGTGTAAGACACTAGTTTCAGACCCAAATTTCTCACCCTCAGACTCAATGTGAAATTCCATCATGTTACGATCACTCTTACCTAGAGGATCCTTTACTATGAGGTCATTAATTAATCCTGTTTTATTACCAGATCTAAAATAGCCATTTAGTTTATATATTAGTCACAAGTAGGCTTACATTAACACTGCAATGAATCTATTGTGAAAATCCCCTAGTTGGCATACTCCGGTGCCTGTTCGGGTACACTGAAGGAGAATTTAGCATGGCCAATGCACCTAACCAGCACGTTTTTCAGACTGTGGGAGGAAACCGGAGCATCCGGAGGAAACCCACACAGACACGGGGAGAACGTGCAAACTCAGCACAGACAGTGACCTAAGCTGGGAATCGAACCCAGGTCCCTGGCGCGCTGTGAGGCAACAGTGCTAACCACTGTGCCACCCCATGTTTCCCTGGTTGGTTCCAGAACTAATATTCTCAGAAACTGCCTAAAAATACCCTACGAACTCATCCTTCAGGGTTTTTTTTGCCAATTTGATTTGTCCAATCTATATGAAGATTGAAATGATTTCAGTACCTTTCTTTCAAGCCCCCATTATTTCTTGATTTATACTCTGTCTTACAGTGTAATTGTCAGGGGTCCTATAAACCACCCCGACTAATTACTTATTTCCTTTGCTATTTCTTATCTCCACCCAAACTGATTCTACATTTTATCCTCTCATTTTGATTTCTCATCGCTGTTCTGATCTCATCCGTTATTAACAGAGATGTTCCACTCTAGGGAAAATGAGCAGCTTTTCATTTGCAAGAAACACAGAGTTGGGAAGTAGAGTTCACACAATTCACTGCCCCGAAAGCTATGCCAGGGGTAAAAGCCCTGTGATTGCACCCAACTGCACGCCCTCAACAAGAGTTGAGTGGACTGATACCACAACTTCTTTTTGGTGTGAGGCAGATTAATGTTGCTGAGGAAAGAAGATATGGCATATGGCATTCAAGGGGATGGGTGAACAAGTTCTATTTCGAAAGGACTTGAAGTACATTCAGGAATAGCTATTATGCACTAGCATCCAAGACATTTAATTAAAGGCTTGATCAGTTTGACTTTGCCTGATGACTTTGGCAGACTGAGAACTTCACTGTGCAGCCAATTTCCATGTCTCCTCATCAGCTTTGTGTTCTTGTCCTACTTGTTGCTGCCTTTCTTCTCCTGCCTGTTCTCTAGTTAACTCCCTGTTGTAAGGTGCAGGTGTGTAGCATTGGAATTCCAGAGAATCACACAGAAACAGGCCATTCAGCCAATTCATTCTTCACACAACTTCCTCCCACCCTACCAATCTCACCCTGTCAGCATATACAATTACTCGTTTCTCCTACATGTATTTATCCAGCTTCCTCTTAAATGTATCTGTACCATTCACTTCAATCGTTCCGAGTGGTATATAGTTCCACATTCTTACCACTCTCTGAGTTAAGAAGTTTCCACAATTCCTTATTTGATTTCTTGATGGCCTCTGGTCTTTCTCTTCCCCACAAGTGGAAACATCTCCCCTCTCCCTATCTTATTGAACTCCCTTTAAAGGTCACTGCTCAAATCTTCTGTTTCCTAGTGAAAAGAGCCCGAGTTTGATAAATAAATCCTCTCATTCTGCTATCATGTTATGGTTTATATTTTGCAAATTTTATCAACATTTAACTATGGACTGCCTGGCAGACTTGTGTCTAACTCAAATTTTGAATTTCAGCTCCTGGCTGACTTCTCTAATTATCCATTTATGGGAGGGCATTAGGTGGCACAGCGGTTAGTATTGCTGCCTCAGGGACCTGCGTTCAATTCTGGCCTCAGGTCACTGTCTGTGTGGAGTTTGCACGTTCTCCCCATGTCTGCGTGGGCTTCCTCCAGGTGCTGCGGTTTCCTCCCAAAGTCCAAAGATGTGCGGGTTAGGTTGATTGGCCATGGAAAATTGCCCCTTAGTGTCCAAAGAGGAGTAGGTTAGGAGGATTAGTGGGGTAAACATGTGGGGTTGGGTAAATGCACTGTTGGAGAGGCAGTGCAGACTTAATGGGCCGAAAGGCCTCCTTTTGCACTGTAGGGATTCTAGGATGTTGGTGTCAATGACTAAGCCAACATTTATAGCCTTTCAGGTGGTGACGGTGAGCCACTTTCCGAAACACATCCGAATGGCTTGCTAGGTCATTTAGAAGTAGTATGTAGCCCAGACTATATATATATTTTATGTATTAATATACATATACAATATATATAGACTGTTGTTAAAATCTCAACAAATTCACTGAAGTTTTTAGGCTGTATGAAATGGAAGTTGCCATCGTTCCAGATGACCACAGGCTGCTCTCACCCGTTTTGAGAGGGAGAACTGACTGGTGGTGATTTAACCCGAGGGTCACCACACCTCAGGCGAGGGGCAAGGTTGAGAAGGTGGGGCCTTCATGAATAAGCTCAGCCGGTACGGAAATTGAACCCACGCTGTTGGTGTCCCTCTGGGTCACAAATCAGCCATCAAGTCAACTGGGCTAAACTGACCCCCCATTTTAAAATGTATTGCATATGTAAATATATATTGTAACATAATATTTAATTATTATAAATATTATAACTTAATATATAGGGTGGCATGGTAGCACAGTGGTTAGCACTGTTGCCTCACAGAGCCAGGGACAAGTGTTCAATTCCGGTCTCGGGTCACTGTCTGTGTGGAGTTTGCACATTCTCCCTGTGTCGGCGTGCGTTTCTCCTGGGTTCTTCGGTTTTGTCCTGCAGTCCAAAGATGTGTGGATTAGATGGATTGGCTATGCTAAATTGGTCATTAGAGTCACGGGGACTAGCTAGGGTAAATGTATGGGGTTATGAGGATAGGGCCTGGGTGCAATTGTGGACAGTGCAGACTCGATGAGCCGAATGGCCTCTTTCTGCATTGTAGGGATTCTATGATATAAAACTTCAATGAACCTGACGAGTTTTACAACAATTTACAAGCTTTTTATTTCATGAAGAGAATTTAAATTCTTCAGTTGCCATAGTGGGATCTGAGCTCATGTTTCCAGACTACTAGTTCAATAGTATAACCCCTATTCTACCAAGCCCCTGTGGCTCTTGGAAAGGTTTGTCTGGTTGTCAATAGCTGGAATTCAACGCTAAAGCTTCATAACTAAATGGAAAAACTGGCACCTGAATAATAACCATTAGAAGCTCATCACAAACACAACGCCAGTCTCTGGCGACAGACTAGTGACTGCCCCAGGAATTACCCGTTGTGGAAACAGATGAAAATTTGCCTTAGTGCACCACTGGGTGCGGGAAGAGAATTGGGATTCAGAATGAACAACACTGACCACAACTGAAGGAGCATCCACAGCCCATTGACTGAGGCTGAGGGGAGTCACTGGACAGTTAGGGCAGCATGGTGGTACAATGGTTAGCACTGCTGCCTCACAGAGCCAGGGACCCGGGTTCAATTCCCAGCTTGGGTCAAAGTCTATGCGCAGTCTGCACGTTCTTTCCCGTGTCTGCATGGGTTTCTTCCCACAGTCCGGAAGATGTGCTGGTTAGGTGCATTGGCTATGCTAAATTCTCCCTCAGTGTGCCCGAACAGGCGACTAAGGGATTATCACAGTAACTTCATAGTAGTATTAATGTAAGCCTCCTTGTGATACTAATAAATAACTTAGATGGGTTTGAGGAGTCTATGAGAGGTAAACCACTGCACCTGCAATTACTTGAGAGATGTCTTCCCTACACTATCCAGGGATCTGCATTTCTAGAAGGTTCCATATGTACCAGAAATTTCAGACGGGACTTATTTTCATCAATATCTGTTTTACAAAAAAGGCACAACCTCAGGATGTCCCAAAGCACTTTGCAGTCAGTCAATGAAGTGTAGTCACTGTTGTAATGTAGGAAATGCAGCAGCCAATTTGCACACAGCAAGATCCCAGTAATCTGCGATGCGATTATGCCCAGATCAAGTTATTTGTGCCATTGATTCAGGGGTGAATTTTGGCCTCAGCACCAGGGAGAATCCTTCTCGTTCTTCTTTGAAATATTGCCCCCAGGATCTTTCATATCCAGCTGAGTGGGCAGAGGGAGACTTATTTTGCAAGACATCACCTCTTCTTAATATCAGCCCTTCAAAGGAGTGGGGTGGGGTGGGGGGGGGAGGCAGATAAAATTTCTGCCCATTCCTGCCCACTCTCACTGGGAATTTCCTTGGGAATGGCACTGCAAGTGTCAGCCTGGACTTTGTGCTCAAGACTCTGGAGCAAGTCTTGAATCGATGGAATTCTGACCTCGAGGTGAGTGCTAAATAAATAAACTAAACTACCCACTGAGTCACAGTGGATATTGTGGAAGCAGGGTGGGGTAGGATGTGGGGGGTGGGGGGGGGGGGGGTGGTTTCTGGTTGGGGGTGGGGAGTGGTGAGTGCCTCAGGCTGACGGTTTGGCTCTTTGCAAGATTAGTTGCCCCTTCCAGCTGCAAAAACAATGTGCCTTCTGGTTTTGGCACAATTAAACTGTACATTCAAAGATGCAGGTGCATGTAGTGTTTGAAACCATCATGGGCTGGAATTTTACTGCTTTGCCCGCCCCAGAATCAGGGTGGGCGAGTCTCGCGGAACGGCATTTTCCATTGGCCTTGGGTGAGATCTTATGAGGCTCGTGCGGGCGAGGCGGTAAAATTCCGGTCCATGTTTCCCACAGAGTGTGAAAGGGCCTCACAAGAAATGTATGCACCGATGGGAAGCACACTGACCCCCATTGCTCTCCTGATACCGGTTATCTTCTTGCTGATTTGCTCAGGAACAGGCTGCTGGAGTGATTCAGCCAGTAACCTCCCTTCATGTTGCCTGCTCCCCCAGACAGGGTTAGATTTACCCTAGCGGCTGCAGGGTGGGTAAATCGCCAGCATCGAAGGGAGGGGTGTGACCTCAGCACCACAAATTAATCACCATTGCAGGCTGGACTCTCTGAGCTCATACGGTGAGCAAACGTTGGGAAAATCACAGGCTTAAAGGCCATAGTTTTCCATCATTGACCCCAACGGATGGATCATCACAGGCTGAGGAACAAGCACTGCCAGAAATAAATAAAAACAGAAAGTGCTGGAAATACCCAGCACGTCCGGCAGCATCTGTAGAGAGATAGAGAGAAAGAGAGAAAAGGGGAGAGAGACAGAGTTAATGTTTCGAGTCCAATATGACTTCTTCAGAACTGCTGCCAAAAGGGAATTGGGTAAATACTTGTGACGTGATCTTACCTGCTGTTCATGCCACGCTCCCACAACAGCCAAATCTCCGTTCACTGCGGCAGGATGGGTAAGATTCTGGTGTTGATTTTTCTTTGCAGTTGACCAGTTGTCTGAACCTGTTGAATTTTTGATGGTAGCTCTCGTTGTCCCATTGGGCTTCAGGAGATTGGGTTGTCAGAAAGGCACCTGTTAAGAATGGTGGCAAACAGCATGCTAATTCACACTAAGACTCTGCAAGGAAAGCGTTTGTTATATCATCTAACATTATCTGACAAGTTAATATTGATAGCACCTATCATGGTGCTATCTAGAGATGTTCACTAGCACTGCAGGTAACTGGTGACACTTCAAATGGATTTTGCCACCAAGCCTGACATGGGAGTTGGAATGCAATACTGCCATCAACTCCCACCAAGGGTGACATGGTGGTTAGCGCTGCTTCCTCACAGCGCCGGGTTCGATTCCAACCTCGGGTGACTATCTGTGCGGAGTTTGCACATTCTCCCCGTGTCTGTGTGGGTTTCCTCCCACAGCCCAAACATGTGCAGGTTAGATGGACTGGCCAGGCTAAATTGTCTCTTAGTGTCCAAAGATGTGTAGGGGGAATAATGGGGTACATTTGTGGGGTTATGGAGTCAGGGCCGGAGTAAGATCCTCTGTCAGAGTTGGTGCAGATTTGATTGGCTGAATGGTCTCCTTCTGCACTGCAGAATTCTATGAAGTCTGCAGTTTTAAACGATAATACTGCAGAATTTTAAAATAATTTCTTGGACTTTTATAACGTTTGCAGGTTGCAGATTGAATTTGGAACCTAAGTCTCTCCATTTCTCACTTTTGTGGAAGAGAGAAAGACAACAGGAGAATGACTGCAGAGGATCCAGGATGGACAAGCACCGTCAGCAGCCTCAAAGCACATCCCATTGTTACCCAGTTGAGTTGAAGATCTCAACAAAACTCATTGATAACACAGAAGGACCAGGTTTGAAGTATTGAATATATTATTACTGTGCAATAAGTCAGAAAAACAGGGTTAAATTATAAGCATAGGTTGCATAGACTGGGTTTGTTTCCTTTAGTATACAAGGATGATCCAAACAATGTGTTTAAGATGATTATAGGGTTCAATAGGGTAGATGGGGAGAAAGTATTTCCTCTTTTTGGGGTGGGAGTCCAGAACAAGGGGACAGAATCATCAGATTAGAGCTAGACCATGATGTCAAGAAGCACTTCTTCGCACAAAGGGGATTGGAAATCTGGGATCCTCACTCTTGAAAAGCTGTGGATGCTGAGGGTCAGTAGAAAATGACAAAACTGAGATTGATAGTTTTTTTAGGCAAGGATATCAGGGATACAGAAGCAAGGCAGGTAAAATGGAACACAGCTCGGCCACAATCTGCTTGAATGACAGAACAGGCTTTATGGGCTGAATGGCCTCCTGTTTCTACAATGTATTGGAAGATAAAAGGATCACTAAAGGTATTTTGGACGGTACACCATCCAGGACAAAGCAGCCCACTTGACTGGCACCACATCTACAAACATTCAATCCCTCCACCATCGATGCTCAGTAGGAGCAGTGTGTACCATCTACAAGATGCACTGCAGCAATTCACCAAACATCCTTAGACAGCACCTTCCAAACCCACGACCACTTCCATCTAGAAGGACAAAGACAGCAGATACATGGGAACACCGCCACCTGCAAGTTCCCCTCCAAGCCACTCACCATCCTGATTTGGAAATATATTGCCATTCCTTTGCAGTCGCTGGATCAAAATCCTGGAATTCCTTCCCAAATGGCATTGTGTGTCAACCCACGGAACATGGACTGTAGCGATTCAAGAAGGCATTTTCTCAAGAGCAACTAGGGATGGGCAATAAATACTAGCCAGCCAGCGACACCCATGTCCCACAAATAAATTCTAAAAATAATGGAGTGCGACACTGCCTCATCTGAGATTGGTGTTTCTTCAGAGCACAAGCCTACACATTTAAAGACTTTTCAGTTAAGGCATTACTCTCTAATTCAGCAACGCAGGATACATCCTTCCCTGAAGGAAGGAGGCTCACAATGGACCACTGGGGTAACCACAGACCAGAGTTTTGTGTCCAATTCTGGCTGCCACACTTTAGGAAGTGTAAGCAAATTAAGATCCAAAAGCAAATGATGCTTGCAACTTAATCTTTTTTGTGTGCAATTACATCTTGATACATTCAATGTCTCTGAGCAGTAATTGTACAGAGTGGTGTGTTGAAGTGGCAAAGGTGTGTTGAAGGTCAGGGTCCTGCTTGCGGACGGACCGAAGATGTTCAGGAAAGCGGCCACGCAGTCTGCGTTTGGTCTCTCCGATGTAGAGTAGATCTGGGAGCAGCGAATGCAATAGACCAGATTGAAGGAGGTGCGTGTGAAGCACTGCTTCACCTGAAAGGGGTGGGACGGTGAGCAGGGAGGAGGTAAAGGGACAGGTGTTGCACCTTCTATGATTGCATGGGAAGGTGCCATGGGCAGGGGGGGGTGAGGTGTTCGGTGTGATGGAGGAGTGGACCAGGGTGTCCCGGATAGAGTGTCCCTGCGGAATGCTGACTGGGGGGCGGGGGGAAGATATGTTGAGTAGTGGCATCATGCTGGAAATGGCAGAGGATGATCCTTTGAATGCGAAGACTGGTGGGGTGAAAAGTGAGGACAAAGGGGACCCTATCCTGGTTCTGCGGGGGGGGGCTGACGATACCGAACTCTATCTTTCTCGACCATTCCACTGCCTTTGTGTTATCAGATTGCATATCCAATATCCAGCCTATCTGCACACCCTAATGTTGGCAGATAATGTGCAGGATGGCATGACTCCTCAGTATAATATCACCAAGAAACTACTTACACTGATTTTCATACACTATGATGCAGCGTAAATCAGCGGAAAAGTTGTCGATCAAATTTCCTGCTTTGCTACGTTCATAAACCAAGGTGCCCAGAGCATAACAGAGATGTAAAATGTCCCCCGGTATTTTATACTGAATTTACAACTTTAATCCTACAGTGCCGAAGGAGGCCATTCGGCCCATTGAGTCTGCACCAATCACAATCCCACTGAGACCCTATCCCCATAACCCCATGCATTTACCCTAGTTAGTCACCCTGACACTAAGGGGCAATTTAGCACGGCCAATCAACTTAATTCACACATCTTTGGAGTATGGGAGGAAACCGGAGCACCCGGAGGAAACCCACGCAGACACAGGGAGAACGTGCAAACTCCAGTGACCCAAGCCAGGAATTGAACCCGGGTGCTGGCGCTCTGAGGCAGCAGTGCTAACCACTGTGCCACCGATGATGATGCCCATCTTCTTGTATTTTTGTTTGAAGTAGAAGTTTCAAGCCGTCATCATCAAAAGAGGGAGTTATACAGATTACACAATGCAAAAACAAGCCATTTGGTCCATCTAGTCTGTGCTTTTGCTCTGCAGGATCCTCCTCCTACCCCCTCTCCACTCCACCCCACCAGCAAATCCTTCTATTCTTTCCTTCCTTGTATATTTATACAACTTCCCCTTAAATGAATCTATACGATTTGCCTCAACCACTCCCATGCGGGAGCGAGTTCCTCATTCTCACCGCTCTCTGGGTAAAGTTGGTTCTGCTGAATTCTCAATTGGATTTATTAGTGACCATCTTATATTTATGACTCCTAGTTCCAGTCATCCCCTCAAGTGGGGACACTGACCCAAAGGCTACCCTATCAAATCCTTTCCTAATCTTGAAGACCTCCATCAGGTCACTGCTCAACCTTCCCTAAAAGAGCTCCAGCCTGTTCAATCTTTCCTCTCAATTCTGGTAGCATCCTGGTGAATCTTTCTTTTCCAATGCCTCTATATCCTGTTTGTAATATGGTGACCAGAACTGCGCACACAGCATGCTCAGTCTCTCTTTCTGGTTTAAACAGAGGTTATAGTTGCTAATGGTTTAAATCCTGAGATGACACACACACCCTCTGACAATGCTATTATTTCCCACATATCAGTCTTCCAAACCTTTTATTACTGATGGGAAGCGGCATGACTTAAAAAAAAATAACGCTGCATTTCCTGGGAAAGGGAGGGGTGAATTTCTGGAACATTTTTTAAAAATCAATTTGCAAGCCCTCCCTTTTTGCTGTATCATGTTGGGTTTTTTTTTTAAATGGGGGAGGCGAGCGATTCTAATCAGGTTGCTCATGGAGTGACTTCAGATCAAAACCACTTAACGGAGAGGGTGATGTACAGCCAGTTAACGTGCATTGACTGTACTCTCAGTCTGCTGACTCCCCCCCTGCCACTACTGTACATGGTGCAGGCCAGCAGATTATAAAATGGTCCATGTGTCACTCTGATCACAGTACCAGGGTGTAGCAAACTCACCCGGTTTAGCAGACAGAGCTACATGTACCATCCTGATATTAGAAGATGCTGGCAAGAAAATACAGAAGAACACACAAGGTGAGCTCTTATAAAATAAAACTTGGTATAAGACCGCAAAGAAATTCTGTTCAGTAATTATTTTTAAGATTTTGGATTAAATTGCAATTTTCACTCTCATTGAATTTTTTTTTAAATGATTTTTTTTTACTTTTTTCACACACTTCCCTGGGTTAATCACCACATTGGGAATCAGTTCTGAATCATATACTGCTATTATTCACCCTGTCCAAAGATTTATTAAATCCAAATTATGTGCTTTCAAAAGCAGCCACGTTGTGTTTTAATTTAATGCTCTAGCGACATTAAACCTCGCCTCCTTAATTAGTGAGTTGTAGGCAGACGCTGAAACGGTTGGCCCCAGAAAAAAATAAAATGGATGTGAAATTGTCATACACGCAGATCACAAGTGAACGGATTCAGAAATGTTTCCTATGCATCATTGGCTCAATGTGAGACTCTGCAGACATTTGTCTTTATCTCTCCTGCATGATAGCAGAAAATGCTGGAAATACACAGCGGGTCAGTCAGCATCTGTAAAGAGAAATGACAGGTTAATGATTTTGGGGTGTGTTTCCCCTTTCATTAGAGCTCCTTTTCTCATCCTCCAACCACCCCACCCCCCCCCTCCCCCAACCCCACCCTCCCACTCCATAATTCAACAAAACTGGATTTCTCCCATCTTCCGACAAGTGCAGACAGGAGTTAACAAAAATAATTACGCATTGCAAGTGAAATGGCTGCACCAGCCCGAGACGTTTATCAAGACTGGCTGGTGTGATTCATGTCTGCATCGTACATCTTCTCTGAGTTTCAATCGAAGATGGGTGTAGCAGGAGGAAGTTGGATCACAGACGGCTGTAGGTACCTGTAGGCTTTCTATTCTGCTGCTCCTTTTTTTTGTCCAAGTGACTGAAACGAGTGTCAGCCTGTCTCGGAAAGAACGGCTACTCCTCATTTGCAAATATTTAAAGGCTAGACGCTGGCAACGTCTGCATGTTACAGGCTTGTTATCTCTAACCTTCTATCGGATGACAGCACTTCTAAATGGCATTGCAATTAATTTTGTTACTTCCATTTGCGGCTGGCTGGTATAGAGGAGTTCCACCTGGTGTCCTGGCCAGCATTTATCCCCCAGCATCGAAAAAAACAGTGTCACTATCTCCTGCTGCTTTGTGGGAGCTTGCTGTGCGCACATAGGCTGCCGCATTTCCTGCATTGCAACAGAGCCCGCAATTCAGAAATGGCTGCATCGGACTTAAAGCGCTTTGCAACACCGAGGTCAAGAAAGACGCTATAGATATACAAGTTCTCTTTTTCCACTCCTCTTCGAATGTTTGCAGCAACCTTCAATGCTTCCCACATCTGGAAGAAGGTAATGCGCATATACAATATCCCAAAAAGAATATTGAGTCAATAGGCAGATTTCAGTTCCAAATCACTGGGGCTCTGGATTTCCAATCTGGTTTGGAATTGCTAGCTCACTGTCAATCGATTTCTTCATTCAGCCAAGAGAGCAGGAAACAGTGAGTAATCGATGATTGATGTAAATGGAACACAAAATAAAAATAATGCAGATGAACCTCTCAGTTGGCACTATACCAGCCGCCAGGTATACAAAATTACAGTAAATATAACTACTTACCTGCATTACTGGCAATTAGGATAAGGTTATATAGGATATAGTAATATAGGATGAATATTAATTGTAGCTAATATTGAAGTGCCACTGTGATGAGTATTGGGCTAATGCTAATGATAGTGAAAATTGGACTTGCATTGTTCATGATTAAGAGAGGATTGGTCTAACACTAACTAATATGAGACCAATATCATTGGTAATGATTTTAAGGCTAACATTAATGCTAATGCCTACAGGATTAGTACTATTCATAATTATAAGGTTTGCATTAATCCAAACGAACATAAGGCACTCAATGGTAATAAACATAGGGCTACCATGAATCAGGAGAAAGTATTATTGGAACAAATCTAGAGAATATTATTAATGATTCATATAAATCTAATATTATGTTATCAAATATATGGTACTGTATATGTCCATAGTACTACAATATAGGTTTTGTGTTAATGACAAAGAATATCTTTGCTGGTAATAAGAAGGAATATAAAGCCAGTATTGGTGGTAATAAATTAAAGACTATAATCATTGCTGGTGAATATGGGACTATGTCATGAACATAGCATTTGCACCGTTACTAATGGATGCAGGGTAAGTTTTGATAGTTTTTATATTGGATTAACATTAATGTGAATGAATGTAGGGTGGCATTAATGGTACCGAATGTGGGATCAGATTTAGTTATAGTGAAAATAGGGCTAATATTAATGCTCATGATATAGGGATAGTATTACTCATTGTGAAGATGAGTCCAGCATTAATAATAGCGAATATGAGGCTAGCATTATTGGTTTAACACATAGGACTAACTGAGGTCTTATGCCGCAGTGGGTAGCGCCCCTGCATCCGAGCCAGAAACTCCAGGTTCGAGTCCCACCCCAGGACTTGACGGCCAAGGAAGATGCGTTCTTAACACGGCCAAACAGGTTGAGTGTCAACCTGCAAAATCCTTCCAACACAGCAATGGCAGGTGGTAAGAGCAGGAGAAACTCTTGGTCAGCCGTGCTTAGTGTGGGGTGGTGCCCCTCACGCTAGAAGTCTCTGGCGACAGACTAGCACCCTGTTCCAGAATCAGATGAAAATCTGCCTTGGGCACCACTGGGTGTGGGAACAGCAACAACAACATTGGATTACCATTATTGGTATTAAATATACGCTGGTCAATTGAGCGCATAGATGTCTGGCATTACATTAATAGATATGGGGCTAGTATGACTAGTGGTAGTACGTGTGAACATTAACAATAGTAAATCGAGTGCTAGCTTTACATACAAGGCTAACATTAATTATAGGACAGTCAATGATAATGAATATATGGTTAGCATTAATGGTAAAGATGACTGGTAACAAATATAAGACCAACATTATTGGTAATGAACATAGATTCAGCATTCATATTATTAAGTATAAAGCAAATATTATTAGCAATATATATAGGTATTAATGGTAGTGAATACTGAGTTAGTATTTTTTGGTATTAAATATATTATTGCCATTATTGATAAGTTGTTAGGTTTTAATGGTAATAGATAGAATGCTAATATTGGTGATGATAATGACTGGTAACTGGTTAAATAGGGTAGCTTCATTAGTAATGTATTAAAGGATTGGATATAGATGTGCTATTAAGCTCCATAACTCTCCGCCACAAAGACCGCAGGCGGAATTTTCCCAGAAAACTTCAAAATGTCAAGTAGTTTTTTTCAGTGAGGTATGGAACGTAAATTTTCAGCACTCTGTGCAAATCAGGAGTTGTCATGCGGTTCTCGCCAGTAGGGGGGGGGGGGTGGGGATGCTTAATCTTGCCGGTGAAGCCAGCTGCTGAGCTCTTGGCGCGCCATTATGCAGGTGTCCCAATCTCCCAATGCACTGGGAGATCTCCTGTCACCACGCCCCACAGACCCGCCACTCCCTGTGCCAGTCCCCCCGCTGCTTCTGCAGAATTCCCCCACCTCCTGATCGTCACCCTCACTGATCAACCCTGCAGAGTTCCTCCCTTCCATCCCCACCCTGCAGAGCTCCTAATCATGGCCCTACCCCTTTCTCAGGCCACACCCCTCAGTCCCTGCCCCCTTGGCACTGCCAGGGTGCCTGCTGGGCAGTGCCAGGATGCTAGTGGGCACTACCAGGCTGGCCCTGCCCCATGGGCCCTGCCTGGCCCTGCCCCTGCCCCCCCGCGGGGCTTCAATGGCCTCCCATCCCACTGACGAGGCCATCACGTCTGGTTCCTGTTGATGAGGATCATTTGTGATTCTTGCCGGTGAGGACCTCCACTGGTGAGGGGGTAAGTACAAGTGAACCCGGACAACAGCTTCTGGGACTCACTAATGACATTTAAACAATTTAATAAACATTTAATTAAACATTTAATATTGAAACCAGCTTCGCACCCAGATGATTTCACCAGCAAAACAGCGCTGGTATGATTGAAAGAGGCAAGAAATGGGGCACAAACCCAATTTTTTGCCTCTTGCCCTATCTTACCAGTAAGATCACACCCCACATACTTCCAGCTCCATGACACATGCCTTAGTCATACTTTAGCCCACCAACTGCTGAAACCCTCGTACAAGCCTTTGTTACTGAGACACTTGATTAGTCGAATGTTCTCCTGACCTGCCTCACAATCTCCATCCATTCTATCTAACATCAACTCATCCAAACTTCTGCTGGCTATATCCTCTCACACCAAGTACACCACTTGGTCATCACCTGCATTCACGTCCCCCAATGCCCCATTGTTACTCACAACAAATAGCTGCAACAGAAAAATCAATCCAGACTGGTCTTTTGGGTTCAAGTCAGTTTATTGTAAGACACTTCCTCAATGCTACTAACCTACAAGAAGCTCTCCCCCAAAGTGTTCCAGCTGTCTCTATTTATAAGACAATGTCACATGTTTAACTAACAATTCATTTAACAACTTAATCACCACACACTGTGATTAATAATACATTAACACCCATAACTGAATTTCTGAATTAGTTTTTAATTCCCTCAGAGGCCTCACCTCTTCCTATCTCTGTAACCTCTCCAGCTTTATAACCTATGGCTGCCACTCCACGGCCCACCACCCTCAACTCATTGTTCTTATCTTCCAGCCTTTTCGCTCTCTTTAGTTCATGGTTGTTTGCCCATTGTTCAAATGTCAAGATTCCACACTCTGGAATTCGTTTGCCAAATTTATATCCGAACATACAACTTAGGAGCAGGACAGGCCATTTGGCCCTCGAGCTTGCTCCGTCATTCAATAAGATCATCGCTGATCTGACTGTGGCCTCGACACTACTATCCTACCTACCCCTGATACCCTTTGATTCCTTTGTTAGTCAAGAATTTATCTACCTCTGCCTTAAAAATATTCAATGACCACTATCTGGGGAAGAGTGTTCCACAAACGTAAGACCATCTGAGAGAAAAAAATGACCCTCACCTCTGTCTTAAATAAAAGGCCCTTCATTTTTAAACAGTGACCCCTAGTTCTGGTCTCTCCGACACGAGGGAAACATCCCATCAGCATCCATTCTGTCAAGCCCCCTTTGGGCCTTATCTGTTTCAATAAGAATAACTCTCAATTTTCTCAACTCAAATGGATACAGACCCAACCTATCCAGCTTTTCTGCATAAGATAATGGCCTCATCCCAGGTATCAGTCGAGTGAAACATCTCTGAGCCGCTTCTAATCCAATTATGTACTATCTTAAATAAGGAGGCCAAAACTGTACACAGTACTCCAATATCCTCTGCCTTTCCATTGCCCTGTCCCTTTTTAAGTCCTGTTTAGACATCACTTCTGGCTAAATGTTTTTGACATTTCCTGATCTTCATCAGCCGGGTGTCCCTAACTCCTTACACATTGATGAAGTGTTTTGGAATGATCCTGTCTGTTAAAGGTATGTGAAAATGCAAGCTATTGTTTTGCATTTCAGCCTTGGCTCAGTGGGTAGCACGCACGCCTCTGAGTCAGAAGGCTGTGGGTTCTCTTGAGAGAGGCTTGAGCACAAAGATTTAGGCTGATACTGAAGTGGATGTAAAAGATCCCATGGCACTAATTTGAAGAAGAGCAGAGGAATTTAATCCCCAGTCTCCTGGGCCAATATCTGTTCAAACAATATAGTTGTTGGCCCATGTGATTAGAGAGTCTGGCACTTGCTACGTGCATCTAGGCATTGACAACTGACAAATGTTTGCTAATCCACTTGTGCCAGCCTGAAATAAGCCCAGAAATAAAAAACTCAATGCAACATAACTTTGCACTGCCACAGGCTGGGCCGTTCTTGCTATAGTTGGTGGCAATGGCTCATTCTTCAGTATGGTACAAGGCTTCCTCAATCCTCTCATTGGTAAAAGTAAAGTCCTGAGGATCCAGTAGATGCTCAGATACAGGTAACGTCAGGTAGGTGCCCTCCTTCTCATGTGTTGTCCATCTTCTGGGAAGCAAACATTTCTATTTCTTCCCTCTTTTTCTCATCTTTACCCCTCTCCCACCCATCTCCCCCACATCGTCATCTGTCAGTTTACCCTCCGATTTCAGCTTCCCTGCTGTTTGGCCATTCTCACCTTCTATTCTCTCTATGGACTGCCATTAACAGCCTTTCCCCTTGTTTTCCTGGCTTTGACTCATCTTTCATTCCCTCACACTACAGTATAAATACCTCCCACTTTCTATGCCTTTTAGCTTTGACAAAGGGTCAACTGGATTCGAAACGTCAGCTCTTTTCTCTCCTTACAGATGCTGCCAGACCTGCTGAGATTTTCCAGCATTTTCTCTTTTGGTTTCAGATTCCAGCATCTGCAGAAATTTGCTTTAATTTCTATTTCTTCCTCCTCCTCCGAACAAGCTTGGTCCATGGAGTGATTCAAAAAAGATGCACTCTAGCAACTCACATACTTCCAGGTGCTCTAAAGACATTAGTGAACCAGATGGGTTTTTCGACAATCGACAATGGTTTCAGGGTCATCAGTAGATTCTTAATTTCAGATTTTTAAAATTAAATTCAGATTCCACCATCTGCCATGGCAGGTTTTGAAGCCAGGTCCCCAGAACATTAGCTGAGTTTCTGTATTAATAGTCTTGTGATAATACCACTAGGCCATCGCCTCCCCAGGTGGCACTGTTAGGGGCAGGAGATCAATGTGGTGAAATCTCCAGAAAAATGTCCAATTAAATGTTGGCAACCCGCACGCTTATAAATCCGTCCAACCCAATCTGTGCAACTTTCCTGTAACCCTTGTACCACCTCCATCCCTCCATAGTCCCACTGACCATCAGCAACCTCTCACCACCCCTACTCCTCCCATTGGCTGATGAGATTATAGGCTCACTTTACTTTAAAATCCCCATTTTCAAACCCTCCACGTCCCCGCTCTCTCCCTATCTCGGCAAACCTCCTTCCTCTAGCCTTATGGTCCTCCAAAATCTCTACGCTCCTCCAATTCTGGCTGTTTGCACATCCCGTGATTTTTATCACTCCACCATTGGCAAATGTGCCCCAGCTGACTATTGTAAGATCTTGACAATCGACTAATTTTCCCTGAAATTAATAGTAGATCTGACTAGTTGACTAGACATAGATAGGATGCAAAGCTGGGCTGAAAAATGGCAAATGGAGTTTAACCCTGATAAATGTGAGGTGATTCATTTTGGTAGGACTAATTTAAATGTGGATTACAGGGTCAAAGGTAGGGTTCTGAAGACTGTGGAGGAACAGAGAGATCTTGGGGTTCATATCCACAGATCTCTAAAGGTTGCCACTCAAGTGGATAGAGCTGTGAAGAAGGCCTATAGTGTGTTAGCTTTTATTAACAGGGGGTTGGAGTTTAAGAGCCGTGGGGTTATGCTGCAACTATACAGGACCTTGGTGAGACCACATTTGGAATATTGTGTGCAGTTCTGGTCACCTCACTATAAGAAGGATGTGGAAGCGCTGGAAAGAGTGCAGAGGAGATTTACCAGGATGCTGCCTGGTTTGGAGGGTAGGTCTTATGAGGAAATGTTGAGGGAGCTAGGGCTGTTCTCTCTGGAGCGGAGGAGGCTGAGGGGAGACTTAATAGAGGTTTATAAAATGATGAAGGGGATAGATAGAGTGAACGTTCAAAGACTATTTCCTCGGGTGGATGGAGCTATTACAAGGGGGCATAACTATAGGGTTCGTGGTGGGAGATACAGGAAGGATATCAGAGGTAGGTTCTTTACGCAGAGAGTGGTTGGGGTGTGGAATGGACTGCCTGCAGTGATAGTGGAGTCAGACACTTTAGGAACATTTAAGCGGTTATTGGATAGGCACATGGAGCACACCAGGATGATAGGGAGTGGGATAGCTTGATCTTGGTTTCAGATAAAGCTCGGCACAACATCGTGGGCCGGAGGGCCTGTTCTGTGCTGTACTGTTCTATGTTCTAGTTGGACAAAGTCTTAAGCTCCAGAATTCCCTCCCCAGCTACCCCACCTTCGACCAAGCTTTTGGTCGCCTGTCTCAATGGTTCCGTCCGTGTCAGATTTTATTTGATAACGCCCCTTGGGAGATGTTCTATGATATTAAAGGTACTATATAAATGGAAATTGTTGTTGAAACACCACTTATAAGGTCACCGAGAGGAAGCACATGGTACATAATTTCTGCAGCAAACCAGTGAGGGCTCTTCATGTGAAATTCACTGTTATTTTTAGTTCCATATTCCATTAATTTAGCTGCACACTGTGGGATCTGCTCCAGATACATTCACTGCATCAGTGGAATTAAGCAGCACAGTGTCCCCTTGGCATTCTGCAAAGCAACTTCGCAGCTATTTCCATGATAATTTCCAAGATATAAGTAGAATGGAACATTCACACGGGAGAATTTTGCTTCACCGTGTGCGTCACTGCTGAAGCTTACAGTAAGGGTGGAGAAAGTGGGAGGTATTAATTTGGTCACACAGCCTTGCACTTTCAACAGCCGAGTACAGTACCGCGTTGCAGCCTTCTGACAATTATTCTAGAATAGTCTGTCGATTGATATGTATTCACCCAGGCAACGTGGGAGCCGTGCTGTTGCAGACAAATTGCACTCACCCACGTTTAAGCTCGGTAAAAGCTGATTAATAAACTTGGATGATTTAGTCCAGTGATTTTTCACAAGCAGTCTTGGTAGATAATACGCAATGGTATTCAGCGATGAATTAAAGATACCCGTCAATAATCTGCTAATTCATCGCATTTTAATAATTATTTGCCTGCTCTCTCCCAAAGGCAGTGACCAGGGAGCTGTACCAGCCAAATCCTCAATGTGAGATTATCATAGAAACATAGAAGGTAGGAGCAGGATGAGGCCATTCGGCCCTTCGAGCCTGCTCTGCCATTCATCACAATCATGGCTGATCATCCAACTCAATAGCCTAATCCTGCTTTCTCCCCATAATCTTTGATCCCATTCGCCCCAAGTGCTATATCCAGCCGCCTCATGAATACGTTCTGTTTTGGTATTATTCCGGAATCAGGCGTATGCCCATGATGATTAGCTTTGCAACGTAAGTAGAAAGAGGCATCTCATTATGCATGACCATCAGGTTTAAGGGACAATCAATCCGTGCTCAGATTTAAAACTGCCCAGTTACAATCGATGCAACATCTTTGAGTCATAATGTTAATGATGATCAGAACAGTTGAGTCACAAGTCCTGGTCATTATGGGGAAAAGCTGAGCACACATGCTTAATCCTGTCTGTAGTATGACAGCATTTATTACCAGATTGATCAGACGTGGCACCTTATCCACTGGGTTTTTGGAAAAATACTGCAAACTGCTTGACTTGGCCATTTTAGAAAATGTTCTCTGAATTATTTTCCATGTCTCTGCCTCTGATATACTGTAATCCAGCCACCACTGGCTCTACCCCAACACCCACTATCTTGCCAATCAAAAACTCTACCCTATCTACTCACTATCTGCCTATCAATCCTATACCCACCCACTCAACCTCATCCACTCTATCCCACACACATCAACCCTACACGCACCCAACTTCATCCACCCTACCCTACACACACCAACCCAACACCTACCCACACCAACCCTACATCCACTCAACTCCATCCACTCAACCCTACACCCACTAACCCAACTCCATCCACCCTACTCTACACACACCAACCCTACACCAACCCAACTCCATCCACCCTACACACACCAACCCAACACCCACTAACTCAACCCCATCCACCCCAACCCGACATCCACTCAACTCCACCCACTCTATCCCACACCCATCAACCCAATCCCATCCAGCCTACCCTACACACACCAACCCTACACTCACTCAACTCCATCCACTCAAGTCTACACCCACTAACCCAACTCCATCGCTCTACCCTACACCCACTAACCCAACCCCATCCGCCCTACTCTACACACACCAACCCTACACCCACCCATACCAACCCTACATCCACTCAATTTCATCCACTCAACCCTACACCCACTAACCCAACTTCATCCACCCTACCTTACATACACCAACCCAACACCCACTAACCCAATCCCATCCACCCCAACCCGACATCCACTCAATTCCATCCACTCTAACCTACACCCACCAACCCAACCCCATCCAGCCTACCCTACACACACCAACCCTACACCCACCCAACTCCATCCACTCAAGTCTACACCCACTAACCCAACTCCATCACTCTACCCTACACTCACTAACCCAACAACACACACACCAATCGTACATCCACCCAACTTCATCCACTCTACCCTACACCCACTAATCCAACATCCACCCATCCAACTCCATCTGCTCTACCCCACCCACACTATCTTTTCCGCCAACTCTAAGTGACCCAACACCACCCCACCCACCAAACTCCACTTCACATGCCATCCACAACTCTGTCCCACACGGCACCAATTCGCGGAGTAAAACTATGTCAGGTTGTTGCTTCACAAGTCTGTAGAACAGTTCCTCTCAACTTGGGCACTAGGCATAAAACATTGCTTGGGTCAGTTGGGCCAGGATCATCTCTTTCATGCATCCGTTGTAATTCCCTGCTCTCTTGTTTCACTGCCTCTCCAGTGTCACAAAATCACACGTCACATCCATCTAGTGGATATCACACTGTGCCAAACACATTCCTACATGGGAGCTATTCCCCTAACTTGCTGCAACCTTTTTGGCTCATTAAAGGCCGCATACTAAAGTTTCTAACCTTTATGCTCCCGCCATCACCCTCAGCGCACCACTCCAGGTCTAAAGAGGACTCGCACTGCTTGAAATAAAAACAGAGAATATAGGAAATACTCTGCAGGTCGAGCTGCATCTGTGAAGAGAAACAGAGTTGGAACTGGAAAAAGTTAGAGATGCAGTGAGTTTTAAGCAAGCACAGAGGTAGGGAGGAAAAAGGAAGAGGAATGTCTGTGATCAGAGTAAGAGAGGGGGCCTGGGAATGGGATAAGTAAAAGATTGGTCCAAAGGAGGTGTAAATGTGAAAAGCAGGACCAGGTACCCTCATTTTCCCGGCTTTAACATCCCCTCTTGCCTTGAACCATCATCCCTTTCATCTCTCCAATTCATTCCCCCTTCCCCAGCCTCCGTACATTGTTCAAAACCTGTCACATCACTAACTTTTCCCAGATCTGAAAAAGGAGCATCAAACCTGAAGTGTTAACTCTGTTTCTCTCTCTCCGTAGATGCTGCCAGACCTGCTGGGTACTTCCAATATTTTCTGTTTTTGCATTTCAGATCTCCAGCAGCTGCTGCATTTTGCTCTTTTAATTTGTGCTACAGGATGACTAAAGTGTCTTGAAAAGAATCAATCACACAATCTGTAAGGGTTCATGGGGGTGGGAAGCACAGAACTGCATTGGTGGTGGGGGGAGGGGTTGGACAAGTTCCAGGAACATCACACCCACATCAAAGGCCCTGTGGGATTTTGGAGTTCTTGTTTTTTTCAGTTACTTTCGGCTGTCTAGGCCCTAAAGTCTGGATTTCCATCTCCAATCATCGCCACTTCACCCTCTGCGAAAGGCTGAGCAGGTTGGGCCTACACTCAATGGAGTTTAGAAGAATGAGGGGTGATCCTATTGGAACATTTAAGATTCTGAAGAGGGTTGATAAGAGGGTAGATGCGGAGAGGATGTCCAACCCCCGCCCTCCACACCTCCACTCCCCATGAGGGAATCTAGAACTGGTGGCAGAGTTTCAAATAAAGGGTCTCCCATTCAAGACGGAGGTGAGGAGGAATTTCTACTCCCAGGAGGTTGTTAGTGGTTTGAATTCTCTTCCACAGACAGCAGTGGAGGTTGGGTCATTGAATGCGTTCAAGGTTGACATAGGTAGATTTTTGATTGACAAGAGAGTCAAGGGTTATGGGGGACAAGACAGGAAAGAGGAGTTAAGCCACATCAGATCAGCCATGATCTTATTGGTAGGTGGAGCAGGCTCGAGAGCCCAAATAGCCTACCCCACTCCTATTGCCTATGTTACCTCTCTCGCTCTTAAAAAGCTACCACATTTGGTCAAGCTTTCTCACCTGTCTTAATAAGATCTATGGGATGTTGGACGATGTTAAAGACACTGAAGATACTATGTTAAATTCAAGTTGTTGGACACAATGTAGGTCACAGAGAGGATACATAAGCCAGAAAGAGAAATTGTCCTTGCTTGTCCCAACATCACCAGCTCAGAGAATCAATGGAAAATCCACTTATGAACTGGCTGCATGCCCAGTACTGCTGGTAGATCAGGGCCTGGGGAAGAAAAAAACCCCTTTATTCAGGAATCTCTTTTCAAGAGAGGAAACGAGTTACCAAAGACATTGGTAAAACATCGACAGAGATTGTAAAGTGGGATGGTTGACCCAATTTGAAGGTCTATGTAATGGAGTAGAGATTTTGCCGTTCATGTCCTGAAATCACTACAAGCCATTACAGAAAAACAATCAAAAGGGCTAATGCAATGCTGACCTTTATCTCAAATGGGCCAGAGAATAAAGGTTAGCAGTCACTTTACCGTCTGAAGCTCTGGTTACACACCCATTTAGAGTAATGGTGTTCAGTTCTGGGCACCACAAGAGGAATATAGAGTGTGCAGCACAGATATTCATCAAACTGATATCAGGGCTAAAAGGGTTAGATTATGAGGACAGATTGCACAGATTATTTTTTTATTCTTTCATGGGAATGTGGGATCATTGGCGAAGTTCATCCCTAATTGCCCTTGCGAAGGTGGTGGCGAGCTGCTTTCTTGAACTGCTGCAGTCCATATGGTGTAGGTACAGTCCGTGCTGTTAGCAAGCGAGCTGCAGGATTTTGATCCAGTGACACTGAAGGGGACGGTGATGTAGTTCCAAGTCATGATGGTGTGTGGCTTAAAGGAGAACTTCCAGGTTGTGGATTAGCCATGCATCCACTGCCCTTGTCCTTCTAGGTGGTGGAGGTCACAGGTTTGGGAGGTACTGCCAAAGGAGGCTTGATGAGTTGATGGTCCACACTGCTGTCACTGTGTGCTGGTAGTGAAGGGAATGAAAATTGAAGGTGGAAGGGATGCCAGGTTTGTACTTCATTGAAAGCAGGAACTGAAGAGGTGATCTAATTTATGTGTGTGAGATGATTAAGCAATTGATGTGGTAAATAGAGGAAAACTATTTTCTCTGGTTGGGAAGAGTCCAGAATAAATAGGGGTAGAACCTTAAAATTCGAGCCTGGCCATTCAAGGGTGATGTCAGGATGCAATTTTTCACACAAAGGGGAATGGAAATCTGCCCCTTAAAAAGTTGTTGATGCTGGAGGTGAACTGAAAATTTTAAAACTGAGATTGATAGATAAATATTAGGCAAATGCTGCTAAGGGCTAGGGAGCCAAGGTGGGTAGATGGGGTTAAGATGTAGATCACCATGATCCAATTGAATGGCATAACAGGCTTGAAGATCTGAATGGTCTACTCCTGTTCCTATGTTTTTATTTCTTTATTCATTCAATGGGACATGGACGTTGCTGGCTGGCCAGCATTTATTGCCCATCCCTAGTTGCCCGTATTCAGAGAGCAGTTAAGAGTCAACTACATTGCTGTGGCTCTGGAGTAACGTGGAGGCCAGACCAGGTAAGGGCAGCAGATTTTCTTCCCTAAAGGACATTAGTGAAACAGATGCGTTCTTCTGACAATCAACAATGTTTTCATGGTCATCAGTAGATTCTTAATTCCATATTTTATATGTTCGGGTCATTGCAACTAACTAGCACACCTTTCAGAATGTGGGAGGAAACCAGAGCACCCGGAGGAAACCCACGCAGACACAGGGAGAACATACAGACTCCACACAGACAGTGACCCAAGCTGGGAATCGAACCCGGGTCCCTGGCGGTGTGAGGCAGCAGTGTTGACTACTGTACCACCCGTGCCGCTACCTAAACAGTATGCCGCTTGCCATCTTACATCCGTTGATATCAATATCTATGACTTTTCAAGGTTGTGTGTGTGTGAGTGTGTGTGTGTGTGAGAGAGACTCCTAACGGCACAAGATATAATTTATCCTCATATAGTGGTTCACATATACTTGTGCACAGATTTCAGAATAAATTAAATAATTGGCCAAGCCTTTTATTGTACCAATAACCAATCTTCTTGCATACATTTACTGTGCCCTACACTTAATGTAGAATACAGGGCTCAAGGAGCAATGGCGCTGATGTGAATGTACTCTGTTCAATGCCTGATATATGAGTGCGTTTTGCTGGGATGGTTAGGGTACTGGAGGGATGGGTGTCAATGGGGGAGTGTGTAGAAGGGGATGGGCTTCAATGGGAAAGTTAAGGACTGTAGGAATGAGTTTCAATGAGTGGAGTAGAGAGATGGATTTCAATGGAAGGGTTAAGATTAAAGGGATGGGTTTTGATGGGAGGGCTAATCAGAGAATCCCTACAGTGCAGGAGGCCATTCGGCCCATCAAGCCTGCACCAACAACAATCCCACCCTTGCCTATCCCCGTAACCCCACGCCTTTACCCTGCTAGTCCCCCTGACACTAAGGGGCAATTTAGCATGGCCAATCCACCTAACCTGCACATCTTTGGAGTGTGGGAGGAAACCAGAGCACCCGAAGGAAACCCACACAGACATGGGGAGAACATGCAAACTCCACACAGACAGTGACCCGAGGCTAGAATTGAATCCGGATCCCTGGCATTGTGAGGCAGCAGTGCTAACCACTGTTTTTTTTAAGGATTAGAGAGATGGGAGGGATTTAATGGGAGGGTTAAAGATTACAAGGATGGGTTTCGATGGGAAGCTTAAGCATTAGCGGGATGTGGTTTGATGGATTAAGGACTGAAGGGATGGGTTTTGATGGGAGGGTTAGTGCAGTAGATAGGTGGGTTTTGATGGCAGTGATTTAGTGGAGTAAAATGATTAGTTTCAATGGGAGGATTAAGGGACTAGAAGATTTGGTTCCGCTGCAGAATTTGGGCACCAGAGTAATGAAAGAGTTGGTTTATCATACATGGCTTCAATGGCATAGTTAGGGTACTGGAATATCAGTCACCCCAAAGATAATAAATGGTTGAAGTCCTGTGACAGGATACAAAATTCAAGCCTGTTAAATGAACAGACATTTTTGTTGTTAACTGTCAACGCTCTTACCTTCTTTTATGTTTCATTTTCCTCTTTTTTAAGAGGGTGACTGGAAGAAAGCTGTTTCTGGACATCGTGCAGAGTGCATTGCAGCCACAAGTCTATTGGTGAGGTGCTGCAGCTGGTGTTGTGAATCAGGCCGTCAGCATTAAGTACCCGGCTACTTCACAACACCAGGGTCGCACCAAGCTACCGGCAACATCTGGTTGGGAAAAGATTTATTTACATCAACTCATCTGGAAGCAAGTAAGCATACTCAGTTATCATTCTTCATTAACCATAGCTCAAATAAATCAACAATTTTAAAAACAACCTTTGTGGTTCCCAGTTCCTTAAAATGTGATTCCCCAATGAAAGGAGTAACATGGAGTTATTATAGTAATCTTAACAATTCAACTTTTAAAGCAATGACCTTGACAACATATTGAAAGTTAAGGACATTCATTCCACTATGATCTCACTCATTTTCCTTCTAAGGATGACACTTCTGTAAAAGCTTCTGTGAACTAATTAGTTATTTTAAAGATTCTAATGAATTCCTGTTAAAACAAAAATAACTCTTGTAGGTGCATGGATGACTGCAATCCCAGTGGAGTTTCCAGAATTAGGTTCTAACTAAATTCACCAGGATTACACTGATGATTTCTGTCTTAAACCAAATGAGAGAGTAACAAAAACAGCTCTGGAAAATGTTGGAATACCACACGTGTCTGCAGTGTTAACTGGGATAGTGATAGCGGGGTTAGGTGTTAACCATGGCTCACTATATAGCACTCTCCTTCACCTACTTCCAGGAATCTCCATGGCACTGCTGCTAGCAAGCTGGGAGAAGATTGTCTGAGTGAAGACTCATTAACTCAGCAGAAAGAGACTTGTTCCAAATTGGCCTTGGATAGATGGAGTCTCTCCTTTTACCCTCCTTTATAGCTCACCCTCCTTATTATTCCCTCTTATTCCCAATACCAGCTTTATCCCCCTTACCCTCTCAATATCTCTCCTCTCTCCTTGTCCTTCTCTCTCAATATCTCTTTCTTCACACCAGTTGCTCTCTCCATATTTCCCCCTTTCTCTACATGCCTCCCTCTCTCAGTATCTTCTCTCCCTATCCTCTCCCTCTATTCATCTCTTTCTATATCCCTCCTTTTCACCTCATTCTCCCGCCCAATTCCAGAAGATAGAAAGAGCACGAGCGCCCCTTCGCTGACCCCACTCCCTGGGCCCGCCCATTCTTTCCCACACCCTCAGTCCCGCCCACCGCCATAGGCCCCGCCCACCCAGGCTCCACCCTCCCGCTGGCCCCTCCCCCGGAGGCTCCTCCCCTCCCACTGGCCCCACCCCCGATAGCTCCACCCCTCCCACTGGCCCCGACGCCGATAGCTCCACCCCTCCCACTGGCCCCACCCCCGATAGCTCCACCCCTCCCACTGGCCTCGACGCCGATAGCTCCACCCCTCCCACTGGCCCCGACCCCCAGTTGCTCTACCCTCCCGCTGGCCCCTCCCCCGATAGCTCCTCCCCTCCCGCTGGCCCCGCCCCCCGGTGGCTCCACCCGCCCGCTGGTCCCGCCCGCCGCCTGCACGCGCTCGGTGTTGTCAGCCCAGAGGCCGCGCCCCCATGGCCGTCCCCCGGACCCGCAGCCGCCCCGCTCCCCTCAGGAGCGCACACCGGCTCACGGCCCCAAAGCCGGAGCCCACTCCTTACTCAGCCGGCTTCAAAGTCGGGGGCTGCCCGCGACAGCTTCGGAGATCAAGTAAGCGGCGGTGGGGCGGGGCGGGTCCTGGGGAGAGCGCGGGGGGGAGAGCTCGAGGTGGGAGAGCTC
This sequence comes from Mustelus asterias, assembly GCF_964213995.1. Taxonomy (NCBI): domain Eukaryota; kingdom Metazoa; phylum Chordata; class Chondrichthyes; order Carcharhiniformes; family Triakidae; genus Mustelus; species Mustelus asterias. The sequence continues at coordinate 137,702,560 of NC_135807.1, forward strand.
GAGGTGGGGTGGCGCGAGGGGTAGAGCCGGGAGGGGGAGAGCCCGGGTGTGAGGGCTGGGTTGAGGGTCAAGGTCCTGGGGCTGTGGCCGGGGTCTGGGGTCCAGTTGACGCTCTGAGCATCTCTGTCACGGGGGGGGGTTGGGGGGGGTTGTTGGGGGGGGTTGGGGGTTGGGGTTGGGGGGTTGGGGGTTGGGGGGTTGGGGGTTGGGGTTGGGGGTTGTGGGGTTGGGGTTGGGGGGGGGGAGTTGGGGGGAAGACCGGAGCAATTTTGGGGCAATTGCTAAATTCTGGAAAGTGAGGGGGAAATAACACTAAACCCAGAGGCTGAGCCCCCAGGGGAGACATTTACAAATTCCCTCAGCCCTGGGGGCAATGCCTGTGTGCAGCTGATTCCCATCAAAAGCAGCAGATAACGGATAAATTCAATCTCAGTTGGATAGTGTTTCTAGTCAAGCTAGGATATTAAAACACCTGGAGTAAAGGTGAGGCAGGTACATGGGTGGGAAAGGTTTAGAAGGATGTGGACCAAACACAGGCAATTAGGATTAGTTCCGTTTAGGAAACCTGGTCGGCATGGACGAGATGGGCCGAAGGGCCTCTTTCCATGCTGTATATCTCGATGACTGGGTGTAGTGGTGGGTGGTGAGCGTAAATGACAGGAGCATTACAGACCAAAATGCAAAGAACAGTGTGGGCTGACTGGGATCATCTTCCACGTTTCCAGCTATGTGTAAAGGAAATAAAAGGGATTACACTCTTTAACTTCAGTGTGATTCTAAGCTCGAGGGCACAACACACACACACAAACGCACACACATCATGGTTTTGGGAGACAGAAAATGCTGGAAATACTCAGCAGGTTTGGCAGCATCTGTGGCGAGAGAGAGAAATAGTCAACATTCATGCCACAAGGAATCTTGGTGCCCCGTGATGTGTAAGTCAGAGGTTGGAACAGATCAGTTGGTCACCCTCTAGGGTACTGTGTACAAGTCTGGCCATGGCACTGCTGTGAAGGCATTGGATGTGGTATGGGAAAAGACAACCAATCAGATAATTATCCGAAGAATGGATGAGAGACACAAGAATTTGAAGAACCCCATATTATTTGCCCAGGAGTCAAGGAAGCTTACACTCAAGGTTTTAAGAAGGATAGTTCAGTCAAACTGCACTGACGTTTTCAAGATTGTCACATATCTAGAAGCAGACGATATGGCCTTGAGCTGATGAGAGGGAAGGAAGATGTAGAAGTAACTTAGAATTGACATGGATGTGTGGGATGATGTGTGCAGAGTGCTGGAAGAATTTAAATGAGAATTAGGTGCATGAAGGAATGGGCATATTCAGAGGTATTGGGGCTAAGTGAAGTCCTTTTTGATCCTATAAATTCATATGATATCAACTTTTCCTTGCCATGAACCATCAAATTTCTTGTAACAAGCCTTGCTTCTTATCCATACATATTTCTTTGCCCCTTCTGAGTAGTTGTTCTTATCCTCAGTGTTCACCCTCACTGCATTATACGGAGTCTTGAAAGAATTTTCTAGGCTGATTTACAACCTTCATTGAGCCGTTGCCGCCTTGTGAACAAGCTGGAAGTAGATCTTGAAACTGGGTCCTCCTGTCTCACCAGTGGGCACGTGATTAGTCACCACGGTACAAAAATGGTTCAGATTGTTGTTGAGATCTGTAACTAGCTTTGCTTTGGTCAGTTGAAGAATGTCTGACATGAAAGACAAATTATCATAATATTTCACTTCAAATCACACTTCGAAATTCGCAAATATCTGCTTCACCAGAGGAACAATGCCCACTTGCCCTAAATCTGAGATAATTATGGCCCAAATTTGGAAGAGCTGATGCTGAAAGATTTCCCCAGTCTACAAGTGTGTATAGACATGTTGCTTAAGCTCAATGCGCTAAAACCATGCTATGTATCAGGACATTGATAAATGTCTCAAAATTTATTTTATTCAGATTGTTCATCCCATTAAGACACTGACTTGCACGATAATTTGGAGTTGAACAGGAAAATTTGCATTCGCCAACCACAAGTCTACCCTCCCAGGTCCCAGCAATGTGTTTTAAGTTACCTGCTCGATCATGAATGGTGCTTTGGATAACAAAGAACAAAGAACAAAGAACAATACAGCACAGGAACAGGCCCTTCGGCCCTCCAAGCCCGCGCCGCTCCCCAGTCCAGGATTGAATCCTGAATCCAGGATCCCCACCCAATTTTCCAGCCTATCTACATACCAATATCCTATCCACCGAGCTGTCCCTCACAGCTACGATGCTTTGTTCATTACAACCTATTAACTTACCCCCACCCCCCCATTCCAGACCATGTGATCTCCAGGGAGAGGCGAAAACCCAGAGTGAAAAACCCCAGGGCCAATATGGGGAAAAAAAAATCTGGGAAATTCCTCTCCGACCCCCTGAGGCGATCGAAACGAGTCCAGGAGATCACAATGGCCCCGATCGGAAAATGCTTCCCAACCCTAGTCATTTCCACTTCCACGAACACCATATGAATCCCCTGCCCCCGAGACAGGTTCCCAACTATCCGCAGTATCACTCTGTACTGGCACCAGCAAGATGATCGTAGAATGAAGCCTTGAAACGAGAAACCAGGAACAATTAGCCCGCGCCGCTCCCTGGTCCAAACTAGATCACTCTTTTGTATCCCTCCATTCCCACTCCGTTCATATAGCTGTCTAGATAAGTCTTAAACGTTCCCAGTGTGTCCGCCTCCACCACCTTGCCCGGCAACACATTCCAGGCCCCCACGACCCTCTGTGTGAAATATGTCCTTCTGATATCTGTGTTAAACCTCCCCCCCTTCACCTTGAACCTATGACCCCTCGTGAACGTCACCACCGACCCGGGGAAAAGCTTCCCACCGTTCACCCTATCTATGCCTTTCATAATTTTATACACCTCTATTAAGTCTCCCCTCATCCTCCGTCTTTCCAAGGAGAACAACCCCAGTTTCCCCAATCTCTCCTCATAACCAAGCCCCTCCATACCAGGCAACATCCTGGTAAACCTCCTCTGTACTCTCTCCAAAGCCTCCACGTCCTTCTGGTAGTGTGGCGACCAGAACTGGACGCAGTATTCCAAATGCGGCCGAACCAACGTTCTATACATCTGCAACATCAGACCCCAACTTTTATACTCTATAGTTACGCTCAAGCTTGTCCTTGTCATTTCCCTTCTTCAGAAATTGACGGAAGAGCCAAATGGCAGAACAGAGTTGATAGTAGCTGCCTCGTGGAGAACGATACCAAGCAAACCCATCATTGGGGCGGTTTCACACGTGAGGCAATGGTGTATAGCTTCAGGGATAACTGAAATTGAGGTGATCTATGCAAGCCTACAGCAGGACCTGGACAAGATCTACTCTTGGCATGTGTCTGGTATTATTCATATTCTGTTAGTGGCAGGCAATAATCTCTAATAAGGGAAGACTGAACCCTCAGCTTCAAAAGCATCACAATTGTCAAGTGTTCCATCCTGGGGGGGAGGGGGTGGCACTATTACCATTGACTAGAAATTTAAATAAACCAACAGTATCTACATAGGCTATGAGAGCAACAGTCTGGGTTATCTTCACACCTGATTATTCTACCTTTCTACTATCCATGTTGCTCAAGTCAAAAAATGATGGCAGACTCAGCACTCCCAGACCAGAGTGCAATTGCAGCATCTTGAAGTCCAACACCATCTAGGACATACAGGCTGGAATGGCAGCCTGCTGCTGAAGTCTGTCTATTCCATCCCCCACTGTCACAGTGTTTGTACAGGATGCATTGCAGGCAAGCCTCCCAGTCCCATGACCTTTACCATAAAGAAGGATAAGCAGATATGTCAGAGGAACGCCTCCATCTTGAGATCACACACCATTTTAGCTTACGAACATAGGTGCTAAGTTAAAATCCTGGAATTATCCACTTCAAACTCATCGCTACAAGCACAGCAACAATTTAACAAAGTGGCAAGCATACCAGCACCTTTTCAGGGCAACTAGGGATGGGCAACATATGTGGCATTGTCACCATCCCCAGAGTAAATCCAAAAACATGTTGCTGGACAAGGATCATTAGACATTGCTGGGCTGGAAGCATATACCAGTAGCAACTCACTATAAAATGTCAGCACATTGCTGCTAATCTGGCCACAGTGTGAATGCCTCCTCAAATTCAGGTTCCATTATTTGGAGTTGCAGCAGTTACTTACCTCTGCAGCCAGTCAAGGTATGCACTGAGCTATGGGTTCAAGATTATGTTTACATTATCCATCCTGATAATTATTGTCCTGTGCCAATTAAGTCAATGGTGCTGTGTGGCAGTGTTTGGTTACACGTTCCCCATGAACCAGCCCTGGCCCAGAAGAGCTTTTTTCCATTTAAACACATATATGGGTTGAACTACTTGTTTAATTGAGAACTGACTTTGCCCTCTGAATACCGACAGCAAGAGAGAACTGGAAGGTGGCCATCCCTGTGACCCATGAGGCAGGTGGTCCCTCCTGCCTGCCGAGTACTTGTGCGTAATTAGATGACTGTGGAGCAGGTGCACAGGTTGCTGTTTGATTTGAAGCCTTGCGTGGCCAGTGGGCACCACAGGGATTGGAATTGACTATTAATCAATTTCTTTCCAAACTGTTTATTGTTCATGCCATTTAAAAACAGGGCACCCTAGATATTGGGGTTGATTACATGGAAGGGGAGCAGTGGAGTCATCCAAATCATCCAATAAGCAGATAGAATGGAATGGAGGACTCTTGCTACTTTACAGAGTTTCTACAGGCTGACAACTTGTTGATTTAGACTAATCAGGAACCAGTTTCCTGCACCAATTAATTCAGGAAATTAAAAAGCTAAGGCTGAGTCCTCAGTTTCTTGTGTGAGGGGAGGAGAAGCATGGGGGTGAGAATGGGATGAGGCTGGGAGAGAGGCCTGACATTTTTCTGTGCATGATGGTCTGGCCTTTTTGTTGGAGGCGTCTGGCTTTCTCTATGTATGAGCAGATTTATATTTTTGTGTTTGCTAATGCATCTTGAATATGGGCCTTTTTATGTATTGTGGGTTTGAATTTTTGTGGAAGTGGTGTTTGTATTTAATGTTCGTCGGGACTCTAAATTGTGCTTATTTATGTGGGACTTTTTAACATGAGTATCCCCTTCCTAGCTCCAGATCAGTAAAATTGTTTTCGTTGATAAATAATGGGAAACTTTACACTGTTCTACGCTAGTCTGAATGCATTCAGTTGGTTAGACTAGATCAACGTTCCTTTGCGTACTTATGGCGGAAGTTGCCTCAGCATTGACTTCTCTATTCCCCCTCTGCTTAGATTTATCTGAGTTTAACTAATTGGGCTTCATCTTTACAAGGACAAACTGTGTACTGAATACCAGTTACATAAATATTAGCTGTGGAGGACTGCTTGTACTATGGAATGAATGTGATGTGCTAGTTAATCCAGTCCCTAGCTACTTAATCTAGGTCACTCTGAAAGGGATTGGATGTGTATGCTGTGATTCTGCGTGAACGGTAACTGTTTCTCTTCTCTTTTTGCCACAAATCTACCTCGGACTCGTACCCCAACAGAAGGATAACCTTCCATTGGAACCTAACATTCTACCCCCCTGGCCATGTTATCAGTGATGTGGAGATGCCGGCGTTGGACTGGGGTAAACACAGTAAGAAGTTTAACAACACCAGGTTAAAGTCCAACAGGTTTATTTGGTAGCAAAAGCCACACAAGCTTTCGGAGCTCCAAGCCCCTTCTTCAGGTGAGTGGGAATTCTGTTCACAAACAGACCATATAAAGACACAAACTCAATTTACATGAATAATGGTTGGAATGTGAATACTTACAACTAATCAAGTCTTTAAGAAACAAAACAATGTGAGTGGAGAGAGCATCAAGACAGACTAAAAAGATGTGTATTGTCTCATTGGGTTCATGTCACACTATTTGTAACCCCCACAGTTGCCTAGACCTGCAGAGTTTCACTGGCTGTCTTGTCTGGAGACAATACACATCTTTTTAGCCTGTCTTGATGCTCTCTCCACTCACATTGTTTTGTTTCTTAAAGACTTGATTAGTTGTAAGTATTCGCATTCCAACCATTATTCATGTAAATTGAGTTTGTGTCTTTATATGCTCTGTTTGTGAACAGAATTCCCACTCACCTGAAGAAGGGGCTTAGAGCTCCGAAAACTTGTGTGGCTTTTGCTACCAAATAAACCTGTTGGACTTTAACCTGGTGTTGTTAAACTTCTTACTATGTTATCAGTCACCAGAAGCAGTGCCAGTTTTATCTATACTTTCCCACTGCAGAAATCCTGATACTTGCTGTGGTCTCTGCACTGCATTTCTAAAATGCCCACTTTCTCAGCCTCATACCTTGTACCCTCGTGGGTAGTATTAGTGAATCAGAAAATTGTGGGTTTGACTTCCATTCTGAAGATGGGCATAACAAACTAGAATGACAGTGCAGACCTGTGGAAATGCCCAGCAGTCAGAGGAAACCGTGTTTCGTCTGAGATGTTAAACTGAGGCCTCAGCTGCACACTTGAATGGATCTAAAAGGTCCTTTGGCAGTGTTTTGAAGAACTAACAAAGTTCTCCCCAGCATCTTAGACCGTATCCCACAATCAACATGGTTTAAAGAACAAGTCATCAGGTTATCACATTCCCGTTTGAGAGCTTCCTGTGGGTTAATAGGCTGCCATAACCCCCCTCCCTCACCAACTTGTCCAGTGACTCCTGCCCTGCACAGCTGTCCACACTCCCCTTCCTTGTCCTTGAGTTACACAGGCTCCCCTTTTCTGCAAGTATTGAATTTAAAACGCTTGTACTGTTATCCTTTGTTGCCCTCACCCCATCCTACCTCTGTTCTTTCCCTCAGCTTTATGCTTCTGTATGCACCACCTCTTTTTTGCATTACTTTCTTTGCTGCCTGCGGTTGGTGACAGTGCCTTTAATTTGTTTCAACCTTACTATTACCAACTGCTTTCTTCTACTTTCTCCATCATTAAAAAGCTCGTTTCTTTTCCCAAGTATTGGGTCACTTAACTCTTCCACCAAGGATTGTTTGTTACTCTTTCCTGAAGTGCATTGGGATATTTTTCAATAAAAATGTGAAAAATGACTGCAACATCAGTACAGTTCATCACTGGCTTTAAAGTATTAATTTGCTGTCAGTTTGGGATTTTGTTGTACTGCACTTCAGCTTAGTTTTCAAAGGGAAAGTGCTTGCTCCATATCTCTAAGCTTCACTCAATGAGAATAATGCATAAAGATGCAGCTGCTTATAATAGAACAGATATTCCAGACAAAGTTATTTCTGGTGCCCTCTATTCTTTTTATTAGATCTGTTTCAATGTTCTGTATGGTGAAACCAAATACAGGCTGATGAAACTTGGCTAAGAAGGCAACAATAGGAAAACCTATAAAGGTTGAGGGGTCAGCAAAAAAAAATTGTGGAAGATTTATATTACTGTACAGTTGAGTAAATGACATTTAATACTGATAAATATAGCACATTCTACATAGATCAATTGTGGATGCAAATATAGAATGATTGGGAAGAGAAACAAATTTGTCACGCCGTGTCTGTAGAGAGCCTTTTGCATGGAAGCCTTCTAACCTGCTGAGTATTTGCTGAATTTTCTGTCAGCATTTCAGATTTTCAGCATCTGTAGAATGTAGTAAGTTGGTACACCTGAGTTAAAAGGACCTAATTATGTGATTGTGCCAAATAGCATTTACCGCAGTCTTCAGATAAGAAAGCAAGCATTAAGATTCTGAACTGTGGAGAATGATTCTTGAAGCTTAAACTTTGCAGTTTGGAAGGAAAATGGCTAAAGGGGTATCTCAGTGAAGTATCTAACATTTTTAATAGGCTAAGGGCTAAATAAGGTAAATCCAAATAATCACATTCGAACAAGTATTTCTAAGTAGGGAACAATAAAATAGGTGAAAATTAGACAGATTTTTAATTGGTAAAGGGTTATGGGGATGAGGAGCAGATCAGCCATGATCGAATGGTGGCGCATACTCGATGAGCTAAATGGCCTAATTTTGCTCCTATATCTTATGAACTTATTACATTTAAAATAGCTGTGAGGAAAGAGTTATAGTTCAATGCTATTATGGCAGAGTTAATTTATCAGAGTTTTGAGCTTTCGTGGGCCCCTTCGACTTGAATTTTCTCATGTTCTTGACTTTTCGTATTTTCCTTTCTCTTAACTACTAGCAATTGAACAAAGAATAAAAATTGCTCGAAAGAATTTGACCGAGAGCAGTCCTTCAGATTCTGGTGATGTAGTGATGGACCACAGCATTACAGAACCTAGTGTGGATTCTACAAAGCGTTTAAACTGCAGATCAGCTCAACAGGTGCATTTTAAAAGAGAAACTGGGGTAAGGACTTTTACTCGGGAGGAGTACTTGGAAATATTATATTTTCAAACCTGGAGGAGAGAAGATGTTTCCACTCATGGTGGGGGTCATAACTATCAAATGGCCATTGGTGACTCTAATAGGAAATTCAGAAAAACTTTAATGATAAGTACATTACCCCATGGAGCAGTTAAAATGAATAATATAGATGCATGGGAGAGAAGATGGACATGAGCATGAAGAAGAAACGAATAGCAGGCTGTTCTGATAAGGTGATATGAAGAAGGTGGGAGAAGGCTTGTGTGAACACCAATATAGACCAGTCTTAATGCACTCTAGGCAAAGAAGTTTCTCCTGAATTTTATATTGGATTTGTTGTGACTATTTGATATTTATAATCCTTGGTTTTGGTCTCTAAGTGGAATTGTCTTTTCTATGTTGTATTTGATAAGATAATATTTACAAGTAGTGTTTCTGTGCTGTATATCAAATGTAATTACATGCAAAGACAGCATTGACAATGGATGATGCACTCGGTAACAACGATGACCTCAATCCAGATTGATGGGATGAAAAGTCTCCTTCGGCGTCTCAGCGTGTTGCCCAGTAAACTTGAGTATTTTGTACTGGAGCCAATGCTCATTGGCACTGGGAATTAATGCTCAGTAACTGCAGGAGTGGATGGCATGGGCAGTGTGTTTGTGTGTGGTAAATATAATAAGCTTGAGACTGTTTCTCTTAAATCAAACTTTGCTCATGCTTATCCCAGCATGCTTGCTACACTAATGGGTAGCAAAGTCTTACAGACTCGATCCAAGATATAAAGCAAAGTTGCAACGTAAAATGTTGAGCATTCTGTAAGTGATGTTGTAATTGTATTTTTCAGCAACGTAGAACCGTTCGTGTGCAGCTGTGTGACTACATGATGCCTAAAGGGCTTAAACAGTCTTCAATACATGACCGTTATAATCTGTGTAGTGACATGTGCAGTAAGTCAGAGAAAGGTCCCAAAAGCAAAAGGTGCCAAGCAAGGAAACGGGAAAAGGATCACGGCTTTAGGGATTGTAATGTGGCTGATGTGATGAAAAACAACTGGAGGGGCACAGAGCTGATAGCAACAATTGAACCTCTCCAGGTTAGCCTGATCCGAAATGGCTGCAGTAAGATCAACTCTGCAAAGGATTCATCAAAATGTATTAAACAGTATCATAGCAAATCAGCAGTTATGGAGTTTACAACAGGGGACAGCAGTAAACTGCTGCTGCAAACTGCACCATCAGAACTATCCAGAGTAATCCAGAAAGGCATACAGCATCTTAAATCTCTTGATAAAGCCCAATTGGGGCCTGATACTGTAGCTGGTGATGTTGAAAAGACTCTAACATCTAATGTTCCTGAAGCTTGTTCTGAAATAGGATATAAACCAGTGTGTACAGGGTTACCCTGGCATCCCAAAGGTTTGGTTTGGCAAGGTACATGTCAGGACAGCCCAGTTTGGAGCAAAGTGGGTTCCACAGACTTAACAGGGGACTGTTCAGAAGAGGAAATACCAGTGTTGCCTCATGTTGGAACACCAGAACTCTCTGCTGGCTTTGAACCTGTTGACTTCATTGCATGCGATGAGGCAGTACGACTTCCTGAAAGTTGTAAAAGGAAGGCAAGCAAGTACATGCACTCTGAGGCTTCTGTTACACAGTTTGGTTGTGCAAGAACAACACCTGTCACTCTAGATACATGTGCTCGAGCAAGGCCATTCAAAAGAACAAGACTTTGCCCAGAGTTTTGGTTTTGTTCAGAAGAAAAAACAGGCGAAGTGCCCAGAGATACTTTACTACTTCAGCCAAAATCGGGAACGTTGCCTTGTCAAGGATATTTGGAATCAGTTGAGAGTATTTTGTATTTGTTGAACAGGTTGTCCTTGGAAGTGCCTGAAATAAAGGCAGTTAACAAAGAGAATTTGAGAAACAAATCACTATTGCAAAATAATTGGAGTTGTGCATCTTTTGCAAGTGATAAGGTAGCTAAAGTACAACCATCAGTACACCTCTCAAAGTATTCCAATGTTGTAGTGGAATATGTTAGACAGTCAAAAGATGCATACTGTAATTTTAAAACTTCTCCACCCATCAATGTACTTGACTCCAAAATGGGTCTTAATGTTGAGGAAAAAAATTGTCCAATCAGGCAAAGTAAATTAAATCTTACAAATTCAGCTAGTCACTGCACTAGGACACTAATGTCAACAAAACTGCCAGCATTCCATGTTCCTTTGTGCAATGATACAGGTGGAAAAACAACTATAGGCTACCAAAGACATGAGACTGTTCAGGATACATTTACTCCAAGGAAAGTGTGCACAAAGGAAATGAAGGATATACAGTCAACAGTGATCCCTGTTCATCAGAATGCATCTTTAAAGTTGAGATGCAGCCGAGTGGATGGGCAGTGCCATGTTGAAGCTAGTGAACAAACTGGGAGTGCAGGGTTTGTTGAAGGTTATTCTTTGTTAGATGTAGAAAAAAATGCAGAGAATCGATCAAAGGCAGTGGAAGAATCTCTGAGTCCTGATAGTAATTGCAATTGTGAAGAACCATTGAACCTTCTGTGGAAGAGAAATACTGAAAAGACCACCCCTATAATAGAAAAGCAGCAAGTGTTTCCATCTCAAAAGGAGCCTTTAGCTGCAACACAAACAACCACAGACAGCGAAGTCAAAGAAATACTGGATAGGAACTCTGAAAAGAATGAGCGTGTACAGCAAGTACCTGATATCATAAGGGCCTATGAAGAAGATGTGCTTGTGCTCGACGTGATTCAGGATGATCCAGAGCTATTTGGCAGTCCCAGTAACACCGAAGTGGTGCAGACTCCTGAACCATCAGTGAGTCTGGAGGAAGCTGCTTGTAGGGAAGCAGAGTTAAAACCTGTAGATGGTCACCTTGGAAATGAACTGAACAGCAAACAGAAAGAGTCAAGTGGAAGGATCTCCAGGTGTGTATACTTTCTCTTCACTTTTAATTGATTATTTAATAAAGATATACTTTTTAAGTTGAGTTTACAGAATTTTTCCTTGTATGTTTTATTAAACTGAAAATCTCTAAATCAGAGGGAAAAAGTTGGAAAATATGTCATCTCATCTTTCTAAGTTAGGAACCAATTTTTGTGTTTATTTTTATACTGATTGCAGATTACAGGATGCATTAAATTAGTAAACTTCAGAATATCAAGGGCTGTGGATCAACAGGTAATTGAAGTGGAGATACAGATGAACCATCTAATTAGATGGCAGAACAGACTCAAGGAACTGAATGGTCTATTCCTATAGCACACAATGGCAACTGATTTCCAGTGGCATTTCTTATGAGTAGTCAAGATGTTAAATGTGAGCCAGTGCACAGTGAGGGAGCCAGTCCGATAGGGTGTAGAGCCCAATGAAGAGTTTTCAAATCACAGGAATGTGGAGAACTGATGAGGGTAAATACTGAGGTCAAGCAGATTTCTTGGATCTCTTTTCCTGTTAGCAATTGGGGATAGGCTTTGGGGAGTTAAATGCCACAGGATTCCTAGTGTCTGGCCTACTTTTGCAGTTACAGTATTTATATGGCTAGTTCAGTTTCTAGTCAATGGTTACCCCCATGATGCTGATAGTAGGGGATTCAGCGATGGCGATGCCATTGAATGTCAAAGGGGGTGATTAGATCCTCTCGGCTCTAATCACATCTTTTCAATGAGAGAATCAGAGTGCACCACTTTTTTTTGTTTTTTGATTGCAAGGTTGATCGTTAGTAAAGTAAGCTACAGCTTATATTCTCAAAAAGCAACTGCTGCAAATACTCAGCAAATCAGGCAGCATCTGAGAAATAGGGAGGGCATTTGGGTACAGGGATAGGGATGTTTTGCTGCAATTGTATAGGGCGTTGGTGAGGCTACACCTGGAATATTGTTTACAGTTTTGGTGTTCTTATCTGAGGAAGGATGCCCTTGCTATAGAGGGAGTGCAGCGAAGGTTTACCAGACTGATTCCTGGGATGGCAGGTTTGTCATATGAGGAGAGACTAAGTCAATTAGGTTTATATTCACTGGAATTTAGAAGAGTCAGAGGAGATCTCATAGAAACTTATAAAAAATTTTCAGGGTAGATTCAGAAAGAATGTTCACCATGGTAGGGGAGGCAGAACTAGGAGTCATAGTTTTGAGGATAAGGGGTAAACCTTTTAGAACTGAGGTGAGGAGAAATTTCTTCACCCAGAGAGTGATGAATGTGTGGAATTTATTAACACAAAATAGTTGAGGCCAAAACGTTGTCTGATTTCAAGAAGAAATTAGATATAGCTCTTAAGGGCTCAAGGATATGGGGGGAGGGGGGGGTGCGGAAGGGGGGGATCAGGATATTGAATTCGATGATCAAAATGAAGGCAGAGCAGGCTCGAAGGGCCGAATGGCTTACTCCTGCTTCTAGTTTCTATGTTTCTATCTGTGGAGAGAGAAACAGATCATAATGATCAGGTTGTTCTGCTGAAAGGTTAACTCAACCTGAAACATTGATTTCCAGCATTTTCTGATTATATTTCAGTTTCTCAGCATCTGCAGTATTTTGCTTTTATATTCATTTTTACATTCTCAGGATGTGGCATTGCCAGTCATCCATATTTTACCGGCCATCCTCAATGCTTTAATAATCAATGGTACTAAAGTTTTGTACTTTCTGCCCTTAACTCATCTGCTCCAGAACAGCTAGAACACTGGCATCTACCCGGAAATGTGGAAAATTGCCCAAGTATGTCCTGTATGCAAAGAGCAGGACAAATCCAATCTGGCCAATTACTGCCCCATCAGTAGCACTATCAAATGGCCTTGCTTAGCAATAATCTGCTCTTAGTTTGGGTTCTACAAGGGTCACTCAGCTCCAGACCTCATAACTGCCTTGGTTCAAACATGAAAAAAGAGCTGAACACCAGCGGAGAGGTGAGAATGGCTGCCCTTGACATCAAGACGGCACTTGACTGAGTATGACATCAAGGAGCCCTAGCAAAACAGTCAATGGGAATCGAGGGGAAAGCTGTCTGCTGGTTGGAATCATTCCTTGCATGCTATTTAGTAACTTGAGACGGGAAATGACCAAACACACTCGCAGCAAGAGCCAGTTGAAATCAGTTAGCTGAAGGAAGACAGTTGTGGTTGTTGGAGATCCGTCATCTCCGTTCCAGGACATCATTGCAGGAGTTCCTCAGCGTTGTCATCGGCCCAGTGATCTTCAGCTGCTTCATCAATGACCTTCCTTCCATCATAAGGTCAAAAGTGGGGATGTTTGTTGATGATTAGACACTGAAGCAGTTCGTATCCAAATGTAACAACCTGGACAGTATCCAGGCTTGGACTGACAGTTGGCAAGTAACATTCATACCACACCAGTGCCAGGCAATAACCATCTTCAACAAGAGAGGATCTAATCACCTCCCCATGATATTCAATGGCATTGCCATCACTGAATCCCCTACCATCAGTATCCTGGGGGTTACTGTTGACGGGAAACTGAACTGGACTAGCCATATAAATACAAGAGTAGGCCGGAGGCTAGGAATCCTGTGGCATTTAACTCCCCACATGACTCCCCAAAACCTGTCCATCAACAAGGCACAAATCAGGTGTGATGGAATACTCTTCACTTGCCTGGGTGGGGTGCGCACAGCTCCAACAACACACGAAGCTTGACACCATCGAGGAGAAAGAGCCCACTTGATTGGCACTCCATCCACAAACAATCAGTCCCTCCACCACTGGCACACAGTGTAGTATCTACAAGATGCATTGCAGGAACTCGCCAAGGCTCCTGAGGCAGCACCTTCCAAATCCACAACAGCTACCATCCAGAAGGATAAGGGTAGCAGATACATGGTAACACCGCCATCTGGAAGTTCCACTCCATGCCCTCTCTCCAGTCTGACTTGGAACTAATATCGGCTGTTCCTTTACTGTCGCTGAGTCAAAATCGTAGAACTATCTCCCTAACACCCCTTTGGGTGTACCTATACCACATGAACTGCAGCGGTTCACAAAAGCAGCTCACCCCCACTTTCTCAAGGACAGTTAGGAATGGGGAAAAAATGCTGGCCAAGCCAGCAATGCTTGCACTTCCCTGAATGAATACCAAAAGAAACATTGAAATTTACAGCACTGAAGAGGCCATTCGGCCCTTTTTTGTGTCTGTGCTGGCTCTTTGAAAGAAGCTTCTTCCCCCACACCTTTTTGTCCAAAATTCCTCATTTTCAATTATCCAACTTCCTCCTTGAAATTATTTATATAATTAGATTCCACCAACTTTTGCAGTATGCAGAACAGAAAATTCCAAAATAATAAAATGTGAGGAACTCAAATTAATTTGTGATTCTTGGATACAGGAAGCTATGATATGCTGTGTCTTCACCTGTCTCAGTGACACCTTTGGTTTATAATGGCATTTGACAGTCTTCCAAATAAAAAAAACATACTCTGCCACTCTCTTTGGCGAATGCTTTTTGCAACCATGTTTAGAAGCTGTTTATGTTCTAAAAATTTAGACTTTCTATTCACAGCACCTTTCTGTGTGTGTCCAAGGATGATATGTCTGAAAAACTGCCAAGTTCTGCCAATCTGCAACATGGTGGTAAGTGTATATATAAGAACATGAATAGGCCATTCAGCCCTCAAGCCTGCTCATTCAGTAAGATTGTAGCTGATCTTTGACCTCATGTCTATGATCCCCATATGCATTAACTCTCTAAAAAGCTGTTCATCTTGGCTTTGAATGTACTCAAAGTGCAAAGGATGCTTAGCTACTGAGGTAGAAGATTTGCCATCCTCTGAGTGAAAGCGTTTCTCCTCCATCTCTGTCCTAAATGGTCGACCTTGTATCCTAAGACTCAGCCATGTGGGGAGCAGCCTTTTAATAAAGCTGTAGGAGCAACTTAACTGATGAGGATTAGTCATTGGGGACTCCATAGTTAAAGGGAAGGATAGGAGATTCTGCGGGAACGAGAGAGACTCGCGGTTGGTGTGTTGCCTCCCAGGAGCCAGAGTCCACGATGTCTTGGATCGTGTTTTCGAAATCCTTAAGGGGGAGGGGGACCAGCCCCAAGTTGTGGTTCACATTGACACTCAAGACATAGGTAGGAAAAGGGATGGGGATGTAAGGCAGAAATTCAGGGAGTTAGGGTGGAAGTTTAGGGCTAGAACAAACAAAGTTGTTATCTCTGGTTTGTTACCTGTGCCACGTGATAATGAGGAGAGGAATAGGGAGAGAGAGCAGTTGAACACGTGGTTACAGAGATGGTGCAGGAGGGAGGGATTCAGATACGTGGACAATTAGGGCCGTTTCTGGGGTAGGTGGGACCTCTACAAACAGGATGGTCTGCACTTGAACCAGAGGGGTACCAATATCTTGGGGGGGAAATTTGCTAATGCTCTTCGGGAAGGTTTAAACTAATTCAGCAGGGGGGTGGGTACCTGAATTGTAGCTCCGGTGTACAGGAGGTTGAGAGTAGTGAGGTAATGGATGAGGTTTCAGAGTCGCAGGAGTGTACTGGCAGGCAGGAAGGCGGTTTGAAGTGTGTATACTTCAACGCCAGGAGCATCCGGAATAAGGTGGGTGAGCTTGCAGCATGGGTTGGTACCTGGGATTTCGATGTTGTGGCCATCTCGGAGACATGGATAGAGCAGGGACAGGAATGGTTGTTGCAGGTTCCAGGGTTTGGATGTTTCAGTAAGTGCAGGGAAGGTGGTAAAAGAGGGGGAGGTGTGGCATTGTTAGTCAAGGACAGTATTACGGCGGCAGAAAGGACATTTGATGAGGACTCGTCTACTGAGGTAGTTTGGGCTGAGGTTAGAAACCGGAAAGGAGAGGTCATCCGATTGGGAGTTTTTTATAGACCTCCGAAAAGTTCCAGAGATGTAGAGGAAAAGATTGCAAAGATGATTCTGGATAGGAGTGAAAGTAACAGGGTAGTTGTACTGGGGGACTTTAACTTTACAAATATTGACTGGAAAAGCTATAGTTCGAGTACTTTAGAGGGGTCGGTTTTTGTCCAATGTGTGCAGGAAGGCTTCCTGACGCAGTATGTAGATAGACCAGCAAGAGGCGAGGCCACATTGGATTTGGTACTGGGTAATGAACCAGGCCAGGTGTTAGATTTGGAGGTAAGTGAGCACTTTGGTGACAGTGACCACAATTCAATTACGTTTACCTTAGCAATGGAAAAGGATAGGTATATACCAAAGGGCAAGAGTTATAGCTGGGGGAAAGGAAATTATGATGCGATTAGGCGAGATTTAGCTGGCATAGGTTGGGGAAGGAAACTGCAGGGGATGGGCACAATTGTAATGTGGAACTTGTTCAAGGAACAGCTACTACGCATCCTTGATAAATATGTACCTGTCAGGCAGGGAGGAAGCAGACGTGTGAGGGAACCGTGGTTTACTAAGGAGGTTGAATCTCTTGTGAAGAGGAAGAAGGAGACTTATGTTAAGATGAGACGTGAAGGCTCAGTTAGGGCACTTGAGAGTTACAGGTTAGCCAGGAAGGACCTAAAGAAAGAGTTAAGAAGAGCCAGGAGGGGACATGAGAAGTCTTTGGCAGGTAGGATCAAGTAAAACCCTAAAGCTTTCTATAGGTATGTCAGGAGTAAAAGAATGACTAGGGTAAGATTAGGGCCAGTCAAGGACAGTAGTGGGAAGTTGTGCGTGGAGTCTGAAGAGATAGGAGAGGCACTAAATGAATATTTTTTGTCGGTATTCACACTGGAGAGGGACAGTTTTGTCGAGGGGAGTACTGAGATGCAGGCTGTTGGACTGGATGGGATTGAGGTTCATAAGGAGGAGGTGTTAGCAATTCTGGAAAGGGTAAAAATAGATAAGTCCCCTGGGCCAGATGGGATTTATCCTAGGATTCTCTGGGAGGCTAGAGAGGAGATTGCAGAGCCTTTGGCTTTGATCTTTGTGTCGTCATTGTCTACAGGAACAGTGCCAGAAGACTGGAGGATAGCAAATGTTGTCCCCTTGTTCAAGAAGGGAAGTAGGGACAACCCTGGTAATTATAGACCGGTGAGCCTTACTTCTGTTGTGGGCAAAGTATTGGAAAGGATTATAAGAGATAGGATTTATAATCACCTAGAAAGGAATAATTTGATTAGGGATAGTCAGCACGGTTTTGTGAAGGGTAGGTCGTGCCTCACAAACCTTATTGAGTTCTTTGAGAAGGTGACCAAAGAGGTGGATGAGGGTAAAGCGGTTGATGTGGTGTATATGGATTTCAGCAAAACGTTTGACAAGGTTCCCCATGGTAAGCTTTTGCAGAAAATACAGACACATGGGATTGAGGGTGATTTAGTGGTTTGGATCAGGAATTGGCTAGCTGGAAGAAGACAGAGGGTGGTGGTTGATGGGAAATATTCATCCTGGAGTTCAGTTACTAGTGGTGTACCGCAAGGATTGTTTTGGGGCCACTGCTGTTTGTCATTTTTATTAATGACCTGGATGAGGGCGTGGAAGGATGGACTAGTAAATTTGCGGATGACACTAAAGTCGGTGGAGTTGTAGACAGTGCGGAGGGAAGTGGCAGGTTACAGAGGGACATAGATAAGCTGCAGAGCTGGGCTGAGAGGTGGCAAATGGAGTTTAATGCGGAAAGGTGTGAGGTGATTCACTTTGGAAGGAGTAACAGGAATACAGAGTACTGGGCTAATGGTAAGATACTTGGTAGTGTGGATGAACAGAGGGATCTGGGTGTCCATGTGCATAGATCCCTGAAAGTTTGGCACCCAGGTTGATAGGGTTGTTAAGAAGGTGTACGGTGTGTTAGCTTTTATTGGTAGAGGGATTGAGTTTCGGAGCCATGAGGTCATGCTGCAACTGTACAAAACTCTGGTGCGGCCGCATTTGGAGTATTGTGTACAGTTCTGGTCGCCGTTTTATAGGAAAGATGTGGAAGTTTTGGAAAGGGTGCAGAGGAGATTTACCAGGATGTTGCCTGGTATGGTGGGAAAATCGTATGAGGAAAGGCTGAGGGGCTTGAGGTTGTTTTCGTTAGAGAGAAGAAGGTTAAGAGGTGACTTGATAGAGGCATACAAGACGATCAGAGGATTAGATGGGGTGGATAGTGAGAGCCTTTTTCCTCGGATGGTGATGGCTAGCACAAGGGGACAGAGCTTTAAATTGAGGGGTGAGAGATATAGGACAGATGTTAGAGGTAGGTTCTTTACTCGGAGAGCAGTAAGGGCGTGGAATGCCCTGCCTGCAGCAGCAGTGGACTCGTCAACATTAAGAGCATTCAAATGGTTATTGGATAAACATATGGATGATATTGGAATAGTGTAGATTAGAGGGGCTTTAGATTGGTTCCACTGGTCGGCGCAACATCGAGGGCCGAAGGGCCTGTACTGCGCTGTAATGTTCTATGATGATTAATGCTTGATTGAAAGTTCAAATTTAGCTGCCTGGTTGTTCAGAATCACAGAATTGTTACAGTACAGAAAGGCCATTTGGCCCATTGTGTCCACACTGGCTGTCTGAATAAGCAAGTCCTTTAGTGCCTTAACTGAAGTTCTTATTCAGAAAGTTTGTGTAGAAGAAATAGCTTTTTAATGTTGCATTGGGGTACATTTTTCTGCAACTCACTGAACAAACTCAGTCTTTAGATTTTTACAGCAAAGAAGGAGTCCATTTAAGATACTTTAGAGTAAAGTAATGGATTATTTCTTTGCTTTAGGATTCAGCACTCAAAGCAAAACATCTGTGAGTGAGGAGAGTTATTTTGAGGACACTCCATTGGAGACATTGCCGAAAGAGAGAGAGAGAACTCAATCTGAATACAATTTGTACCCGGTAGGGTGATAGTTTTAATCTATGCTTAAGTGATTTCCTTTCCGTCAGTTTTGTTTCGGGCTATCTGCATCATGAGATTTTCTTTTTAAACCCAGTATTCTTACCCTTGTCTTCACCTCGCTACCTCCGATTGCTCTCTTCAAACATTACAGCAGCAGAGTCATGAACCCGCTCTATATTAAGCAGTTGATTCTCTTTTCCATCCCCCCTCCTGATTTGAGTCTAAACCGAATCCCTGGAGAACAATCTAAATGCTCTGACTTCCCACCTTAACACGTAGAAGCAGAGCGTCTGGAAATCCATTGAGAGAGTGGCAATGCTGTTTCTAGTTCCGGTCAAACATTTCATTAACCTGTACATTATGTAACTGACATCATGACCTTGGATAAAGACTCTTGTGAGGCCAGCAACACGCTAAGGATTTGTGCTGTAACCGTTTTGATTGGAAAGGAAGATGCAGTGCTGACCTAGGTCAGGGAACATAGGAGCATGACCAAGCCAAAGAACAACCTGGCAGCAGCATCTATCTGTGGAGCCGGAACAGTGCCAGTCACAGCTCATTGTAGTATGTTTATCACTATAATTTGCACATTGCAATGTTGTGTCTGAACAAAAGCTACAGGGAGTCTTCTATTTGCAGGTTTCTTCAAACACTGGATTAGTCTCTGAGATGGCTGAACAACTGGCTGACAGAGGGACTGAAATAAGGTTAGTGGATGGAATTATTACATTTGCTGCCATAAGAGGCTATAATTCCCTCCCGTGCAAACACATACTAACAATCCCCCAGCTCCACAATTCTGTATATTCCCAAGAGCCCCCTTTTCATAACAGCATAGAAATATACTGTACTGGAGAAGAGTATTGCAGAATTCCACACTGGCACGAAATATAATATTTCAAGATAGAGGTCATTCCGCTCTATCCAGACATTTTAAAGCTGATCTGAACATTCCCTGCTGCCTCATCTGGTCATCCATTCATCACCCTTTGCATGAAGTAATTGCATTTAAAATGCCTCCCTCTTGCTAAGTTTGAGGCTTTTCCCTCTTGTGGATTCTGAGACTGTTAAACATATGGACATTTACTTTTTCTGCTGCCTTTTATGATCTTGAATATTTCAGTGAGATCACAGAAATCGTTTCTCTACAGTATAAACACTCCCAGTTTCTCTCGCTTCTTCTCAGCGCAGGTGTCTAATCCCATTAAGCAGTTTAATTTCCCCTCACTGCGTGCTATTAAGTGCCTAGATATCTTTCTTGGAATGCAATAACCAGAATTGTGCACATTCCAGGAGGGATAGCTTTGGACAAGTGCTTTGTGAATTTGGTTGATTGCTGAGATTTGAGTTCTTCCAGCTGCGTGGTTCACTTGCTCTTTTACACAAATTGATTTCTTTAATGAAGTGATTTGTTATTATGTAGAATGCTGTACTGTACCTGAAATGGTGACAACAGATTCAGTAAACTTTCAAATGAGAAGTAGCCATATACTTGGAGGCAAAGAATTGCAGGACTATAGGAAAGGAGCAGAGGACCAGGAATAAACAGATCGCTCTTTCAAAGGCTTCAGCTGTCAATCTACTACATTGAAATTGATAGTTTCAGTAAACAATTCGAGTGCCCCTGATTCTCCTTCGTGCTGTCTGAAGAATACTATCTATTTTGTGTTGCCCCTGTATACTATCCCTCCCCTAATTTTATTAATTTTCATTTGTCCTTCTTAAATATCTCTCTGTGCCATCTGCGACTGAGAGTAGCACTCTTCTGAGTCAGAAGGTCGTGGCTTCAAGTCCTATACCAAAGACTTGAGTTCCTAATCTAGTCTGACATTCCAGTGCAATATTGAGGGAGTGCTGCACTGGCGAAGGTGCTGTCTTTCAGATAAAACATTTGGATAAAACATCAAGCCCCCATTTTCCATCTAAAGGCGATGCAAAAGAATACATTGCAACGTTTTGGAGAAGAACAGGGGAGTTCTACCCCGTGTCGTGGTCAATGCTTATTCCTAAGCAAACGTCAGTAAAACAAATTATCACAAGTGTGGTGTGTGGGACCTTGTAGAAAACGCAGCAACTAATTATGGCACAGCAGAGTGTAAGGGCTTGCATACAGAAATTATCTTTAAGATTCATCATGGATGATATTTGAAATAAAAGTCCAAAAATGTAACACTACTGTCTTGTGGCTGAGTGGGTAAAGCAAAGCCCCATCTCCTGGTGCAAGTAGATGGAAATAAAATCTACATCATTATTCAAAGAATAGCTGGGCAGGCCACCATGTCAGATCCTTGGTCATTCAACAATTGTGAGATCTTGGTACACCAGTTGCTTCATTTGCCTATAAAACAGCAATGGTTGCTCTTCAAGAATAATTTAATTATGAAGACAGAATAAACTTATATTTTTCTGGCGCTGTTCAGAGCATCCCAAAGTTCTTTACATCCACTTTTTGAAGTCTAGTCTTTGTTACAGTGTAGAAGTGTACTACTGATGTGATGAATTGCTGGTTACAAGTTGGGGTCAGGTGTATGATATCTTCTTGGGTTTGGTGGTGACAATCTTTCCCGTAAGTGGACCACAGGCCATTTGTATGTATTTAACTGTACACGCACGCACATGACACTTTAGGATGTCCAAAAATTGTCAAATTAGTTCTTGTATGTCACATCTCCAGAGTTCTGTGCTGTAAGCATACACAGACGAGGAAGACTTTGATACTAATAGCTACCTAGCCCCCATTACAGATATCTGATGTGTGTTTGAATTCAGATCCTGGGAGTCTAGTCTTCTAAATTGCCGTGTTTCTAACCAGTAAGGTTAAAGTGCTGTAAAATATCTGGATGACTAACTTGTTTTCTTACACTGTCAGCAGCCTTCAGTACCATTGTTCAGACAGACCTCTATTGGAAAATCAGTTTTTTTCGAAACAACCTTGTTCTGAATCCCCATTCCAGAAATTGGCATTGACAAACGGTACGTTCCAGCTTTGTAATTGTGTATATCAACATTCATGGTTGACCTTGGTAATTTTATAGTAAAAATGTGAGATTGTCAGTGCTATATATTTAATGATTTGAGTTTAAGTGCTTACTGAAGCTTTTAATAGTCCCTGTTGAAACGCTCTGGGATTCCTACAAGAACATTTTTTGAATACGAGATGTTGAGTTATAAACAGAAAATGCTGGAAATACTCAGCAGGTCAGCTGACATCTATAAAAATTAGAACCGTCAGAATTGACTTGAAACATTATCATTGACTTGAAACATAGCTGTGTTTCTCTCTCCACAGTTGCTGCCAGACCTGCTGAGTATTTCTGGTATTCTGTTTTGATTTCAGATTTCCACCTTGTGCAGTGTTTTGTATTAATTATGAAGCCCTCCAGGTGGTTATGTTTATCAATCTAATTCGTGACTTATTTGTAAAGTAGACTTTTGCTTTTAAAAGGCATTTTGAAAAGTCAATGTGGGTTAAAATGGTTAAGTTTGTATGTAAAAATGCAGAACAATCTTTAAACCTACGTCCAATTTTTCTCCCTTTCCTATCCTGAAGATGCTAGCAGCTCTTGGCTACTCAGTGCAAGTGGCTATTCATGCGTGAGCTTAGTCAGGGAATGGCTGCAGTCTGTTTGACTGCGATGTAACAGAGATGACCCAGACTTCGGTCTTGCCCAATAGCCAAGCACCCACTTGTTTAAGCAAGGGTCCACGGAGAGTGTTCAGGAGGTGTCCCGAGTAAAGTTTCAGGCTGCTGCCTCCCTTTCCCAGCCCATCATGTACCTTGGGATCTGGAGGTTGTCTGTAAATAACCCACTGTAACCCTATCAGCTAACTAAGCACAGTCCGGGAATTAAACTCCTGATTTGCCCAATCTGGTATCTCATAGGCAGTTGAATTTGCGTGTTTATTTTGAGAATGGCCACTTGGATTATCTAGCAGAGGATAATGCCACTTAGATGTATGGAGTGAGTATCGATGCCTTCAGAAGGAGAGGAAAAGGATGATTTACTAACTGAAATTGACACGGACATTTTCTGACTCAGATTTAAGATTTCCACAAGAGCATTTACCAGCACCACCAGCATGTGCAGCTCCTCCAGTATTTGTAAATGGCTCAGAGCATTGGACAAGGCCTGTAAGTCTGGAATTCACATATCCCTTTGTGACCTATTAATCTGCTGAATTTACTGTGTTTGGATAGATATGGGCCTTTAAATAATACTGAATGAATTTTGTCTAGTAACGAACACTTTGCATTGTGGGTCCACACTGGAATAACAAATCTTATTTATAACTTGATTCAGTCAACTTTCTTTGTTTCTTAAAAAAAAAATTGCTTTTTCCTGTTTGGTCAGCACACTTTTAGAATCATAGAAACCCTACAGTGCAGAAGGAGGCCATTCGGCCCATCGAGTCTGCACTGACCACAATCCCACCCAGGCCCTACCCCCACATATTTACCCGCTAATCCCTCTAACCTACGCATCTCAGGACTCTAAGGGGCAATTTTTAACCTGGCCAATCAACCTAACCCGCACATCTTTGGACTGTGGGAGGAAACCGGAGCACCCGGAGGAAACCCACGCAGACACGAGGAGAATGTGCAAACTCCACACAGACAGTGACCCGAGCTGGGAATTGAACCCGGGACCCTGGAGCTGTGAAGCAGCAGTGCTAACCACTGTGCTACCGTGCCGCCCTTCTAAGTGGTAGAGTTTCCTTTTCCCTTCTAAGTGGTAGAGTTTCCTTCGTAACATTGCACTGCTTCCCTCCCCTCCTGTTTTGCTATTCCTGAATTTTGTCTGAATCTTTCAAGTCATCCAGCACAACATCAAAGTGAGCATAGCTTTGCACTTGTCCAGCGCTGCCATCTTTGCAATGGTGATTGGACGGAACTATTTTTACCCAAACACTTTTGCAATTTTTTTTACTATAGCCATTTAGTGGAGTGACTTCTTCAAAGCAACAACAATTTACATTTATGTATGGCATGCCCCAAGGCATCTCGGGGAAGTTTTATCAAACAGAATTTAACACTGAGCCACATAAGATGTTAGAACAGATGACCAAGACTGATGTAGGTCTTAAGGAGCATTTAAAGGAGGAGCAAGAGGCAGTGAGGTGCAGAGGTTTAAGGACGGAATTCCAGAGCTTGGTTCCTAGGCAGCTGAAGGCGCTTCCGCAAACGGTGGATGTTGGGAATTGGAGGAACTTCTTGGTGGGTTACAGGAGGTTTCAGGGACAGTAGTGCTAGTGCTTCAGATAGCAAATCTGGAATTAAAAGTCTAAAATGACCGTGAGACCATTGTCGAGTGTCATAAAAACCCACCTGGTTCACTAATGTCCTTTAGTGAAGGAAATCTGCCGTCCTTACCTGGTCTGGCCTACATGTGACTCCAGATCCACAGCAATGTGGTTGACTCTTAACTGCCCTCTGAAATGGAGGGCAGTTAGGAATGGGCAGTAAATGTTGGCCCAGCCAGCAACATTCATGTACCATAAAATAAATTTAAAAAAAAATAAATTTTGCACAATTATTTCCACGCATTAAATCAATTTGTTTTGGGGTATGTTGGAGATCCAATGCTATAGGCTTGGAACTTTTTTCTAACATTTGATCAGTTTGAGCACAAATGTTGCTTTCTTCAAGGCATTTCTTCTCTAAATGCTTTTGGTTCTCTTCTCCCCACCTTCCCATGTAAGTGATAATGCGCAAGTACTGCACATAAAAGGTGTTTTAATAATGCTTTATGTGCCGCTTGCGGTGCTGTTCCATGTACACTCTCCTCCTCGGTGAGACACCTGGCCTACACCTCAAGTAAGGTGGCCGCACATGTGGTGGTTGCACTTAGCTGCTGCCTCTTGGCTCGCACTTGCACATTACTTTGTGGACCTCCTGAAAAGTGTAAGTGTGTCCCCCTCTGACACCAAGTTGTCTGTGGACCCCAGTTTGAGAGAATCTGCTTCAATGTGAAACGGCGTAAATGATTCAGGAACTCAATTATTTTGTCATTACTTCCAGCTGGAGCTGACTACATTGCCATCTGGTTACTGTCGATTTTATTTCACCACGGTTAAAGGATGCAAGAAAAAAATGTGCAGGTTTGGACATGAAGTTAAAAAAGGCGATGAAAAAGTAAATGTATTACTTAATAACATTGATTTTTCAATCAATTTACTGACTTGTGGTATTTTTGCCTTGCATTGTAAGACAAATCATTGATCACTGTGTCTTGCAGCATTCTACTCTTTAATAATTTATATGTCTCACCCTTTTTATAAATTAGTCTGAAATTATTCACTAATAATTTGAATTGTTGACAAGGAAAGAATTATAGCACAATCTGCTGACTTTGTACCCATTGTTTATACTTTTGAATTTAAACTAAGTGAACATATGTTTTTTTTCTGCAAGTATAGGTTTTATTCTTTTTGAGTTGACTGTGATTACAGGCTGATTCACTGAAACTTTCTATTGTCTGTTCATTTTACCTTTTCCAGTTGTGTATGGAAATTGTTCAGAAATTTTTGGAGACTGGTAAACTACATTTGTTACTACGTGCAGGTAGGAACAAGCCTGTTGGGTGCCATTTTCCGTGATGCTTTTATCCCTCATTTGGTTTTTAATTGTAGCATTGGTTGCAGTAATAGAATTAATTTGGATAATGTAACAGTGGTTATGATACAGCACTAGCCAAAGATTTCAAATTCAGATAATTAAATAAATCTACAATGCAAAGCTAGTAATGGTGGCCATGAAACTACCAGACAGTGGTTTAAAAACCCATCTGGTTCACTTATGTCCTTTTTGGGGACTTGACTAGTCTGGCTACTGTGTACATAAGAACATAACCAGGAGCAGGCCATCTGGCCCCTTGAGCCTGCTCCGCCATTCAATAAGATCATGGCTGATCTTTTTGTGGGCTCAGCTCCACTTACCATAACCCTTAATTCCTTTACTGTTCAAAAATTTATCTATCCTTACCTTATAAGCATTCAATGAGGTAGCCTCAACTGCTTCACTGGGCAGGGAATTCCACAGATTCACAACCCTTTGTGTGAAGAAGTTCCTCCTCAACTTAGTCCTAAATCTGCTTCCCCTTATTTTGAGGCTAGTTTCACCCGCCAGTGGAAACAACTTCCCTGCTTCTATCTTATTTATTCCCTTCATAATCTTATATGTTTCTATAAGATCTCCCCTCATTCTTCTGAATTCCAATGAGTATAGCCCCAGTCTACTCAGTCTCTCCTCATAAGCCAACCTGTCAACTCCGGAATCAACCAAGTGAATCTCCTCTGCACCCCCTCCAGTGCCAGTATATCCTTTCTCAAGTAAGGAGACGAAAACTGTTCACAGTACTCCAGGTGTGGCCTCAGCAGCACCTTATACAGCTGCAACATAACCTCGCTGTTTTTAAACTCCATCCCTCTAGCAATGAAGAAAAAATTGTATTTCCTTCTTAATTACCTGCTGCACCAACTCCTTGAGATTCCTGCACAAGGATACCCAGGTCCCTCTGCACAGCTGCATGCTGAAATTTTTTACCATTGAAATAATAGTCCATTTTGCTGTTATTCCCACCAAAATGGATGACCTCACATTTACCAACATTGTACTCCCATCTGCCAGACCCTCGCCCACTCACTTAGATTATCTATACTCCTTTGCAGACTTTCAGCGTCCTCTGCACACTTTGCTCTTCCACCCATCTTGGTGTCATCTGCGAATTTTGACACACTACACTTGGTCTCCATCTCCAAATCATCTATGTAAATCGTAAACAATTGCGGTCCAACACTGATCCCTGAGGCACACCACTAGTCACTGATCGCCAACAAGAAAAACACCCATTTACCCCCACTCTTTGCTTTCTGTTAGTTAACCAATCCTCTATCCATGCTAATACATTACCCGTAACACCGTGCACCTTTATCTTATGTAGCAGTCTTTGGTGCAGCACCTTGTCAAATGCCTTCTGGAAATCCAGATACACCACATCCACAGGTTCCCCATTGTCCACTGCACACGTAATGTTCTCAAAGAATTCCACCAAATTAGTCAAACATGACCTTCCCTTCATGAATCCATGCTACGTCTTACCAATGGGACAATTTATATCCAGATGTCTCACTATTTCTTCCTTGATGATAGATTCAAGCATTTTTCCTACTACAGAAGTTAAGCTAACTGGCCTATAGTTACCTGCCTTTTGTCTACCTCCTTTTTTTAAACAGTGACATCCTATTTGCTGTTTTCCAATCTGCGGGAACCACCCCAGAGTGCAGCGAATTTTGGTAAATTACCACTAGTGCATTTGCTATTTCCCCTGCCATCTCTTTTAGTGCCCTGGGATGCATTCCATCAGGACCAGGAGACTTGTCTACCTTTAGCCCCATTAACTTGACCAACACTACCTCTTTCGTGATAATAGTTTCTAAGTTCTCACCTGCTGTAGCCTTCCTCCTTCCTGTCATCAATTTTTGAAATGTTATTTGTGTCTTCCACTGTGAAGACCGACACAAAATACCTGTTCAATGCCTCAGCCATTTTCTCATTTCCAGTTATTACATCCCCCTTCTCATCCTCTAAAGGACCAATGTTTACTTTAGCCACTCTTTTTCGTTTTGTATATTTGTAGAAACGTTTGCAATCTGTTTTTATATTCTGAGCTAGTTTACTCTCATAATCCATCTTACTTTTCTTTATAGCTTTTTTCGTGGCTTTTTGCTCTCATTTAAAGATTTCCCAATCCTCTAGGTTCCCACTAATCTTTGCCACTTTGTATGCATTTTCTTTCAATTTGATACCCTCCTTTATTTCCTCAGGTATCCATGGCTGATTATCTCTTTTTCTACAGTCCTTCCTTATCATGGTATATACTTTTGCTGAGCACTGTGAAAGATCGCTTTGAAAGTTCTCCACTGTTCCTCGATTGTCCCACCATAAAGATTTTGATCCCAGTCTACCTTAGCCAACTCCTCCCTCATCCCTTTGTAGTCTCCTTTATTTAAGCAGAACTCCAGACCTCCAACAATAAATTTTAACTGCTTTCTGAAATGGCCAAGCAAGGTTCCAGGTTGTCTCGGACACTTAGGGATTGATAATAACTGCTGACCTTCCTGACTGCGTCCACATCCTGTGAATGAATGATAAAAAATAATTCACAGTGACTGCATTTCAATTGGGAAAAATTGTGGAATGAAGGTTATCCAAGCCAATAAAAATTCTAAGATTATTCTCTTCTAGAAACTTTGAATCACATCTGAAATAATTCCCAGAAAGAGAAATAATCTTTCTATCCTAGTGAATTGCCTTTTGTACACTTGGTGTGAAATGCTAGAAGGCCTGAAAATCCCAATGTCCTATCCCAAGGACATGTTAACTATTGCCTTGCATTGCCAGTAGCCCGTTTATCTTTGTCTTTCAAGGCAATATGTTTATCAAATTTGTTTGTTCTGTCCTTGTGGATTAATTTTCTTTTTGGTTGTTAGTTTTTTAGACCATTATCTGGCTGCACCTGACTGTTGCCTTCTGTTAATGTGATTGTATTGTGCTTTCTGCTGTACATCAGGAATGGTCAACAAAGAAGGCTTTAGTACAATTATGAAGTCTATAAAGTTTAATAAGTGAGTTTTCTATTAATAGAAAAATAACAGATGAATAAACTTAATTGAATCACCAAATGGGTTTTATAGATGAGAAATAAATTGGTGTCAAATCAAGAGACTATTTCAGTCGTGACATTTGACTGAGATGTCAGCGGTGATTGTTGACATGTCAAAATGGGTGCAGTTTGAAATGGATGTACTATGAACAGCTCATCCTGAAACTGCAAGAGTGGGCCAAATACTAAGGAGTGGTTCAAGAATTCTCACTTGTGGGAACTGTATCAACCAGCTGAGATTTTAATATGTTACTGCTGGGAGAATCTGCTTCCAGCCACTCAAACATGGGTTGCAAAAACTAGCCATGGTTTCAGCACCAGAGCAGCCTTTCCTGGTAAGACATGTCAGGGAGTTCAAACCCTAGTGCTGATTGATATTACTTGGGAGGGCCATTCGGTGATTTGTGGCTCTCGGTGCTTCATCAGGCAGGAGGTTTTGCCTCCTCCATTGAGCCTATTGGAATGGCTGCAAGCATAGAAAAATTATTGAAGACAGAATAAAAGTTTCTCAAATCTGCTGGTAGTGATGCAGTGTGTATATTTTTCCCACCCAGTAAGAACATTTAGAAGTTACTACAGAAATTTTCCACCTGGCATTTACTGTAGCTCCCAAGTGATGAACAGACTACTTTTCGCATTGTTGAACTTGCGTATGTTGCAAGAAGTTTTTGAACTGCTCAATATGGCACTAATCATGAAGGTGTTGGTGAGTACTTGTTTTGTTATTGACGCAGATTAAAGTTTATAAGTTGTCCTATCTCTTGGCAATAGAAAATGTACAAAACCAGAATTGAAGAACTGACTGTTTCAATGAACAGGGTTGGTCGCTGCTTTCACTATAAACAATACAACTTTAATCTTCTCAGAGTTGGCAGTTGTTAGTTTCAACTATGATAACCCTGAAACCATAATAGTTGCTCTTTTATTGATGTGGCAACTTATCCCTGATTTACTCTGAATTTTAAAGGACAAGACTTAAAAATGCTGGGTAGAATTGTTAAACCATGCAAGAAACTTTCCCACGTGACTTTAGACACTTTCTCATGAAACTTTCTGATACTTTGCAAGCCATTTTTATTCTCTTAAAAGATTTCTTCAAGGTTGTCAAGGTGTCACTGAACAGAAGTCTGGATAAACAGGTTTGCATTTCCACATTCCCCTACTTTGGTATTGGATGGCTGGTTGGCAACTTGCTTCCTTTTTAAAAGCTGCGAGCATTTTGTTTTCTGATATTGGCACACACTGGCACTAGATGTCATTTTCTGAGAAATTTCTCTGGCCATTGACTTCTTGGAATCATCTCCTTAATATCTTGCTGCCAGGATCTTGAAACATGGGCCTATTTCTGAAGCTGCTTCCAGACATTGGCTAGTCAAAGTCTGTGAAAATTGCCTCGTGTTCATTCTTGCCTTTCCAACAAAAAAAATCAATAATTAATTTGCTGTCCTTTTTCGCCTTCTAATCCCTCCTGTATTTTCCTGTATCCCCTTATGCATTGCTGGGAGATGTACAGAATACAGAGAGAGAACTCGAGAATCAGATGAATGGAACTGTCTAGATAAAGTGCGCAGGATGCTGGGAGAAAGAGCAGAAGATATACTGAGGGAGAATTAGAGTGGGATAGTGCGGACAGACTAATTGGAGAATGGGAAAGGAACAGAGACAGGATTGGAAAGTGGGAAATTAACAGCCACGTGGTTTTGCAAGGTTATATCCGAGAGTTTCTCTGTACTTTTATCAAGACCCTTCATAATTTTGAACACCTCTATCAAAATACTCAACCTGTCTGTTCTAAAGGGAACAATCTCAGACTCTTCACAGCAAATAACTGTCCCTCATCCTTTGTTTAAAATACAGAAATATGCAGTTAATGGAATGCTACTAAATATTTTCTCTTCTAGCCAGAAAGTGACATTTTACTGAATGTATTTGACCTTGTGGCATCCACAGACTTGAGGGCCATGATTTCCAATCTTATAGAGATAACCTGTAAGGTAAGGATCACTGCTGGATATTTTATACATGTGGCTTAAGAATATTGCTAGGCAGAGGAATCTGGGCGTTACAGGTACACAGGTCATTGAAAGTGGCAACGTGGGTGGAGAAGGTAGGTAAGGCATACTGCATGCTTGCCTTCATCGGCCAGGGCATTGAGTTTAAAAATTGGCAAATCATGTTGCAGCTTTATAGAACCTTAGTTAGGCCGCACTTGGAATATAGTGTTCAATTCTGGTCGCCACACTACCAGAAGGATATGGAGGCTTTGGAGAGGGTACAGAAGATTTACCGAGATGTTGCCTGGCATGGAGGGTATTCGCTATGAAAAGAGATTGACTGGAATGGCGGAGGTTGAGGGGCAACCTGATAGAAGTCTACAAGATTGAGGGGCATGAACAGAGTGGATAGTCTGAAGCTTTTTCCCAGGGTGGAAGTCAATTACTCGGGGGGCATAGGTTTAAGGTGCGAGGGGCAAGGTTTAAAGGAGATGTTCATGGCAAGTTTTTTTTACCCAGAGGGTGGTGGGTGCCTGGAACTCCCTGGCGGGGTAGGTAGTGGGAGCGGATACAATAGCGACTTTTAAGGGGCATCTTGATAAATACATGAATAGGATGGGAATGGAGGGATATGGTCCCCGGAAGGGTAGGGGGCTTTAGTTCAGTCGGGCAGCATGGTCAGTGCAGGCTTGGAGGGCCGAAGGGCCTGTTCCTGTGCTGTAATTTTCTTTGTTCGTTGATGGACATTTGTGGTGGCTTTGTGAATGAATTGCAGGATTTGCTACATTAATCGACACACTTGTTGAAATATTATTTAATGAACTTGTTCATTACATGTTTTCATTGTATAATTGTTCTCCATCTTCCAACCTATGTTTGTGCCTCTGTAACTAATCTCTCCACCTTGCACAGAAAGGGATAAAACATATTATTGCTAATAATTTCTTGATTGACGAATGATGGAAATAAATTTTGGCCACAATCTTGTAAAGGGTGTTTATTAATGGTGAATTTCCAAAAATAGACAGAGATGGAAGACTTATTTGGTGAGAGTTATTTTTTTGCAGTGTTTTCAGGGATATCTTCTTTGCTGGTTCCACAGGGAAATAAGCCACTCCTTTGACCTTGTGCTCTTTTAGTCTTAATCCATAGCAAGGTTGTCAACTATCTGCCCCTGGGGAGTTCCTTCTCTGCTATGTCTCCTAATTCACTATCCGACTCCCAATTCATTCTCTTCTCACCCCACATCCTGCTCAATTCAAAAATGATTGCCTGTGTCCTCTGGTACGATTAATGGAACATATTCCAGCAAAGATAGGTACGTTTGAAATTCTATTTACAGATACAAAAGCAAAACACTCTAGATGTTGGAAACCTGAAATAAAAAAAAAAGCAAATGCTGGAAATACTCAGCAGATCAAGAAGCACCCTTGGGGAGAGAAGCAGTGTTAACATTTCAGGTTGATACCCCATCAGAACAGAAAAAAGTGAGATTTAATCTCCTGGTTCAGCTGAAAGGACACTGACCTGAAATGTTCACTCACTCTTTGCAGACACTGCCTGACCGACTGAGTGTTTCCAGCATTTGCTGTTTTCATTTCAGATTTCCGCAGTATTTTGTTCTTGCTTAAAGAGCTGCCTGTGCTCCAGATTTGTGTTACACATTTCTAAAATAGATCAGACTGCTATCAATTAAATATATAATGTGTAATCAACCATTCTAATTTTGGAAAACTGTGGAAAGCATCCGATCAAAATTGCATTGATTTATTGAACGTCTGAGAAGATATCAGGGGTGCTGGCTCAGAGGTGAAAGTTTTACCCACTTAGCCTTGGCACATTCGCAAATAGAGTTCTAATTAAATGCCTGCATTTGGGATAATTAATGGGGAAAGTGTCAGATTTTAAATTGTTTTAAAGATGTTTCATATGCACAATTAATTTGTGAACTTTTACAGCTTGCAGATTTGGGACTGAAGTTCCAGTTGGATCAATTTAATTACATGATACATCTGCTGAATCAACTGCAGGTATCTCAACAAGAAATACATTTCATCATGGCACTTAAACCCAGGTAAGCAGTTGCCTATTTTGTTCTTCTGTTAGCTTGTACAGTTCAAGTCGCAAGCCTGTGATATTAAAGATTTGATTTGATGTTTTAAAGTGACATATATGATTGTTGGATCAGTACATGTGAGCTTTGTTTGGAACTTTTGAAGGATTGATGGGGATGTACTGTTAGTTCATGGAAAATAAATGGCTCATTTGAAGTTCTATTTCAATTCTAAAAGGAGTGCAGGAGCAGAGGGACCTGGGTGTATATGTGCGTAAGATATTGAAGGTGGCAGGACCAGCTGAGAGCATGGTTAAACCATACAGTATCCTGGGGCTTAAGGGCATCAAATACAAGAGCAAGGAGGTTATGTTGAACTTGTATAAGACACTAGTTCAGCCTTAGTTCGAGTATTGTGTCCAGTTCTGCGCACCACATTTTAGGTAGGATGGGAAAGTATTGGGGAGGAATGCTGAAAAGATTCACAAGAATTCTTTCTGGGATGAGAACTTTAGTTATGAGGATAGATTGGAGAAGTTGGGACTGTTTTCCTTGGAGAAAAGAAGGCCGAGAAGCGATTTGATAGATGTATTCAAAGCCATGTGGGCTCTGGACAGAGTAGATGAGGAGAAACTGGTCCCACCTGTGAAAGGAGCAAGAACACAAGGGCACAAATTTAAAGTAATTGGTAAAAGCAAAAGTGTCATAAGGAAAATCTTTTTCATGCAGTGAGTAGTTAAGGCCTGGAATGCACTGCCTGAGTGTGGTGGAGGCAGGTTCAATCGAGTCATTAAGAAGTGAATTAGCCTATTATCTGAAAAAGAAGAATGTACAGGGTTACGGGGACACGTCAGGTGTAATAATAAGGTGACGATGTGTGTAAGGATTTCAACCCTTATTTTCCCCCCACCTCCTGGTTGATTGTAACAGGGATTTCATCATTTCTCTGGATGAATGTTGCCAATTCAGTGTATGGACCTGACTGTTCAGGTGCTGATTGCAGAGAACTCAGCCTGGCTTTCATGAGTTTAAACAAGTAAGGGTTAGCTTTTGTGCTTAAAAACCCACCTAGCTGAAGATATTAGAATATTTTTATAAAGGTAAGCTCACATCCTGATTTCACAACCCATAAACATACAAGTTACAAAGTAGAGGCGATGAATCTTAATTTGGCCAAAACGTAAACACAAAAAGGCAAGTAAATCAATTTCACTGATTGTAAATCCTTTGCACGATTCATGGCTGAGGCCATTCTTCTGTAGTGCTTGGTTTTGTTTCTCTCTGAAACACTGATTTTGGAATATGAAGTAATCTTTAATTTCACTTGTCTGCTATACACTTAGCAGGCAGGATTCACTCAGGTTAGTTAAGCAGGCAGGGTTCATTCAGGTTAGTTAAGCAGGCAGGGTTCATTCAGGTTAGTTAAGCAGGCAGGGTTCATTCAGGTTAGTTAAGCAGGCAGGGTTCATTCAGGTTGGTTAAGCAGGCAGGGTTCATTAAGGTTGGTTAGTTAAGATGTGGAGATACCTGGTGTCAGACTTTTTACAAGTTTGTTCAGAGAGGGGAAAGGGTAGACAGCCTTTGGCTGCTGGTGGTGTCTGCTTTTCAGGTGTTACATTTTAGACTGCTCCAATGCAAGCAATGTTTTATAATAGGGAGGTGGTCAGTGCAGGACTGAGGGTGTTGTACCTAAATGCGCGCAGTATACGGAACAAGGTAAATGAGCTTGTTGCACACATTGAAATTGGCCGGTACAATGTTGTGGGCATCACAGAGACGTGGCTGCAAGGGGATCAGGGCTGGGGTCTAAATATGCAATATATGTGTCCTATCGAAAGGACAGGCAGATGGGCAAAGGGGGCGGGGTTGCATTGTTAGTAAGGAATGAAGTTCAATCCATAGCGAGATGCAATATAGGATCAGAAGGCATAGAATCTCTGTGGGTAGAGTTGAGGAATCGCAAAGGTAAAAAGACCCTGATGGGAGTTATGTACAGGCCCCCTAGCAGTAGTCAGGATGTGGGGCAGAAAATAAATCAGGAGATAGAAAAGGCAATATTGCAATAATCATGGGGGACTTCAATATGCAGGTGAATTGGGAAAATCAGATAGGTAGTGGATCCCAAGGAAAGGAATTTGTGGAATGTCTAAGAGATGGTTTTTTGGAGCAGCTTGTGACAGAGCCTACTGGGGAGCAGGCAATTCTGGATTTGGTGATGTGTAATGAGGCAGACTTGATTAGGGAACTTAAGGTGAAGGAACCCTTAGGGAGCAGTGACCACAATATGATAGAATTTACCCTGCAGTTTGAGAGGGAGAAGCTGGAATCCGATGTAACTGTGTTACAATTAAATAA
The DNA here is from genome assembly GCF_964213995.1 of Mustelus asterias. NCBI lineage: Eukaryota > Metazoa > Chordata > Chondrichthyes > Carcharhiniformes > Triakidae > Mustelus > Mustelus asterias. The sequence goes on from NC_135807.1 coordinate 137,737,891, forward strand.
AGGTAACTACAAAGACATGAGGGAGGAGCTGGCCAGAGTTGATTGGAAAAGGAGCCTCAGAGGGAAGACTGTGGCAAGGGTCTTTGGGGGTAATTCTGGAGGCACAACAGAAATTCATCCCAAGGAGGAGGAAATGTGCTAAGGGGAGGATGAGGCTTCCATGGCTGACGAGGGAAGTCAAGGACAGCATAAAAGCAAAAGAAAAAGCATACAAGGTAGCAAGGATTAGTGGGAAGCCAGAGGATTGGGAAGCCTTTAGAAGTGAGCAGAGAACAACTAAAAAAGCAATAAGAGGGGGAGAAGATGAAATAGTGTAAGCTAGCTAGTAATACCAAAGAAAATAGGAAGAGTTTTTTTCAGTATGTGAAAGGTAAGAGAGGCAAAAATAGGACCACTGGAAAATGAGGCTGGAGAAGTAATAATAGGAAACAAAGCAATGGCAGAGGAACTGAATAGTTACTTTGCATCAGTCTTCACGGTGGAAGACACCTGTGGGATGCCAGAGCTCCAGGAGGCACAGGTGAGTGCAGTGGCCATCATTAAGGAGAAGGTTCTGGGGAAATTGAACGGTCTGAAGATGGATAAATCAGCTGGAACGGATAAACTACACCCCAGAGTTCTAAAAGAGATAGCTGAGGAAATTGTGGAGACTTTGGTGGTGATCTTTCAGGAATCACTGGAGGCAGGGAGGGTCCCAGAGGACTGGAAAGTAGCGAATGTAACACCGCTGTTTAAGAAGGGAGGGAGGCAGCATCCGGGAAATTATAGGCCGGTTAGCCTGACTTCGGTCATTGGCAAGATTTTAGAGTCCATTATTAAAGATGAGATTGCGGTGTACTTGGAAGTGCATGATAAAGTAGGACTGAGTCAGTAAGCTTTGTCAAGGGGAGGCCATGTCTGACAAATCTGTTAGAGTTCTTTGAGGAGGTAACAAGGAAGTTCGATAAAGGAAAACCAGTGGACGTGATTTATTTAGATTTCCAGAAGGCCTTTGACAAGGTGCCGCATAGGAGACAGTTAAATAAGTTAAGTGCCCATGGTGTTAAGGGTAAGATCCTGGCATGGATAGAGGATTGGCTGACTGGCAGAAGGCAGAGAGTGGGGATAAAGGGTCTTTCTCAGGATGGCAGCCAGTGACGAGTGGTGTGCCTCAGGGGTCGGTGCTGGGACCACAACCTTTCACACTATACATTAACAATTTGGAAGATGGAACTGAAGGCACTGTTGTTAAGTTTGCAGATGATGCAAAGATATGCAGAGGGACAGGTAGCATTGAGGAAACAGGGAGGCTGCAGAAGGACTTGGACAGGTTAGGAGAAGTGGCAGATGGAATACAATGTGGAAAAGTGCGAGGTCATGCATTTTGGAAGAAGGAATGGAGACATAGACTATTTTCTAAATGGGGAAATGCTTAGGAAACCAGAAACACAAATCCAGTAGAGGCGGCTGAGGGACTTCACTGGTGCATTCTGGGAGAAGTCAGACCAGCAACATCATCTAAGAAGTGAGAAGCAGAAGATCTGGTGTCAAGGAGCAATAAGCCCGAAACACTACGTTAGTGTTTCCCTCTCTTCCTTCCTCCCTCCTCCAACCAAAAAAAAGGCCACTGTGAGAAGGTAAAAGTGAAGGTGAGAGTTTTATAATTTTTCTTAAATAATTTAATTGGTGCTCGAAATGTTGGTCAGTGGGGTTAAATGCTGCACTTGTGAGATGTGGGAGATCCGTGACGCTTCCAGTGTCTTGGACAACTACGTCTGCAGGAAGTGCACCCAATTGCAGCTCCTTACAGACCGCATGGATAGGTTGGAGCGGCAGTTGGATGCACTTGGATGCATGATGGTGGAGAAAGTGTCATAGATAGGAGCTTTAGAGACGTGGTCACACCCAGATGGGTGACTGCTAGAAGGGGCAGGCAGTCAGTGCAGGAATCCCCTGTGGTCATCACCCCTCTAACAAGTATACCGTTTTGGATACTGTTGGGGGGGGTTGGCCTATCAGGGGATAACAGCAGCAGCAACCAAAGCAGTGGCACCAGGGCTGGCTCTGCTGTTAAGCAGGGAAGGACAAAGAGCACTAGATCAATAGTTATAGGGGACCCTATAGTTAGGGGAGCAGATAGGCGCTTTTGTGGACGTGAAAGAGACTCCAGGATGGTATGTTGCCTCCTTGGTGCCAAGGTCCAGGATGTCTCTGAACGGACAGAAAGCATTCTGAAGGGAGAGGGTGAGCAGCCAGAGGTCGTGGTACACATTGGCACGAACGACATAGGTAGGAAGAGTGATGAGGTTCTGCAGCAGCAGTTTAGGGAGTTGGGTAGAAAGTTAAAAAGCATGACCTCTAAGGTTCTAATCTCAGAATTACTCCCTGTGCCACGTGCCAGTGAGACTAGGAATAGGAAGATAGTGCGGCTCAACATGTGGCTAAATAGCTGGTGTAGGAGGGAGGGTTTCGGATCTCTGGACCATTGGGATCTTGGGGCCAGGTGGGACCTGTACAAGAAAGACGGGTTGCACCTAAACTGGAAGGGCATAAATATTCTGGCCGGGAGGTTTGCTAGTGTCACACGGGAGGATTTAACCTAGTTTGACAGGGGGATGGGAACCAAAGCAAAGGTGAATTAGCTGAAGGGGGACCAGAGAGTAGGGCTAGTAAGACTCAAAGAGCAGGCAGGGTGTAGTTGCTAATCAAAGAGGGTCTGGTGTACTGAAGTGTATTTGTTTCAATGCGAGAAGTGTAACAGGTAAGGCAGATGAACTTGGAGCTTGGATTAGTACCAGGAACTATGATGTTGTTGCTGTTACACAGACTTGGTTAAGGGAAGGAGAGGATTGGCAGCTTAACATTCCAGGATACAGTTGTTTCAGGCGGGATAGAGAGGGATGTAAAAGGGGTGGGGTAGTTGCACTACTAGTTAAGGAGAATATCACAGATGTACTGCGGGAGGACACCTCAGAGGGCTCATACAGCGAGGCAATATGGGTAGAGCGCAGGAATAGGAAGGATGTGGTCACAATGTTGGGGGTTTACAACTGCCAGCGGGAAATAGAGGAGCAGATTTTGGCAAGGTGTAAAAGTAACAGGATTGTTCTGGTGGGAGATTTTAACTTCCCCTATATTGACTAGGACTCACTTAGTGCTAGGGGCGTGGATGGGGCAGAGTTTGTAAGGAGCATCCAGGAGGGTTTCTTGAAACAGTATATCGATAGTCCAACTAGGGAAGGGGCCATACTGGACCTGGTATTGGGGAATGACCCTGGCCAGGTGGTCGATGTTTCAGTAGGGGAGCTGTTCGGGAACAGTGACCACAATTCAGTAAGCTTCGAGGTACTGATGGATAAAGATAAGTGTAGTCCTCAAGTTAAGGTGCTAAATTGGGGGAAGGCTAATTACAACAATATTAGGAGGAACTGAAGAGTGTAGATTGGGGGCAGATGTTTGAGGGCAAATCAACATCTGGCATGGGGGAGGTTTTCAAGTGCAAGTTGATAGGGATTCAGGAACGGCACATTCCTGTAAGGATGAAGGATAAGTATGGCAAGTTTTGGGAACCTTGGGTAACCAGAGATATTGTGAGAAAGAGAAAAAGGAAGCATTTGTCAAAGCTAGGAGGCTGGGAACACACGAAGCAAGTGTGGAATACAAGGAAAGTAGAAAGAAACTTAAACAAGGAGTAAGGAGGGCTAAAAGTGGTCACGAAAAAGCATTGGCCAGCAGGATTAAGGAAAATCCCAAGGCTTTTTATACATATGTAAAGAGCAAGAGCGTAACCAGGGTGAGGGTTGGTCCACTCGAGGACAAGGGAGAGAATCTATGCATAGAGCCAGAGGAAATGGGCGAGGTATTAAATGAGTACTTTGCATCAGTATTCACCGAAGAGAAGGACTTGGTGGATGATGAGTCTGGGAAAGGGTGTGTAGATAGTTTGAGTCATGTTGAGATCAAAAGGAGGAGGTATTGGGGTTCTTGAAAAACATTAAGGTAGACAAGGCCCCAGGGCCTGATGGGATATACCCCAGAATACTGAGAGAGGCAAGGGAGGAAATTGCTGGGGCCTTGAGAGAAATCTTTGTATCCTCACTGGCTACAGGGAAGGTTCCAGAGGATTGGAGAATAGCCAATGTTGTTCCTTTGTTTAAGAAGGGTAGCAAGAATAATCCAGGTAATTACAGGCTGGTGAGCCTTACATCAGTGGTAGGGAAATTATTGGAGAGGATTCTTCGAGACAGGATTTATTCCCACTTGGAAATAAGTGGACGTATTAGTGAGAGGCAACATGGTTTTGTGAAGGGGAGGTTGTGTCTCACTAACTTGATCGAGTTTTTTGAGGAAGTGACGAAAATGATTGATGAGGGTAGGGCAGTGGATGTTCTCTACATGGACTTCAGTAAGACCTTTGACGAGGTCCCTCATGGCAGACTGATGCAGAAGGTGAAGTCGCATGGGATCAGAGGTAAGCTAGCAAGGTGGATACAGAACTGGCTTGGTCAAAGAAGACAGAGGGTAGCAGTGAAAGGGTGCGTTTCTGAATGTAGGGCTGTGACAAGTGGCGTTCCTCAGGGATCAGTGCTGGGACCTTTGCTGTTTGTAATATATATAAATGATTTGGAGGAAAGTAAGTGGGTTGATTAGTAAGCTATTCTCCAATCCTCTGAGACCTTCCCTGTGATATGGCCAGTGAGGATACAAAGATTTCTCTCAAGGCCCCAGCAATTTCCTCCCTTGCCCCTCAGTATTCTGGCGGATGACACAAAGGTTGGTGGATTTGCAGATAGCGATGAGGACCATCAGAGGATACAGCAGGGTATAGATCGCTTGGAGACTTGGGCGGAGAGATGCAGATGGAATTTAATCCGGACAACTGTGAGGTAATGCATTTTGGAGGGTCTAATACAGATAGGAAATATACAGTAAATGGCAGAACCCTTAAGAGTATTGATAGGCAAAGGGATGTGGGTGTACAGGTGCACAGGTCACTGAAAATGGCAACACAGGTGGAGAAGGTAGTCAAGAAGGCATATAGCATGCTTGCCTTCATCGGCCGGGACATGGAGTTTAAAAATTGGCAAGTCGTGTTGCAGCTTTATAGAACCTTAGGCTGCATAGTTGGAATATAGTGTTCAATTCTGGTCGCCACACTCCAGAAGGATGTGGAGGCTTTGGAGAGGCTACAGAAAAGATTTACCAGGATGTTGCTTGGTATGGAAGGCATTAGCTATGAGGAGAGGTTGGAGAAACTTGATTTGTTCTCACTGGAACGATGGCGGTTGAGGGGGGTGACTTGATAAAGAACTCTACAAGATTATGAGAGGCATGGACAAAGTGGATAGTCAGAAGCTTTTTCCCAGGATGGAAGAGTCAATTACTAGGGGGCATAGGTTTAAGGTGCGAGGGCAAGGTTTAAAGGAGATGTACGAAGCAGATTTTTTACAGAGGGTGGTGAGTGCCTGGAACTCATAACCAGGGGAGGTAGTGGAAGCGGATACAGTAGTGGCTTTTAAGGGGCGTCTTAACAAATACATGAATAGGGGGATATGGTCCCCAGAAGGGTAGGGGGTTTTAGTTAAGTTGGGCAGCATGGTCGGTGCAGGCTTGGAGGGCTGAAGGGCCTGTTCCTGTGCTGTAATTGTCTTCGTTCTTTGTTTGGATTTGGGAGTCCTTGTTCAAGATTCTCTTAAGGTTAATATGCAGGTTCAGTCGGCAGTTAGGAAGGCAAATACAATGTTAGCATTCATGCTGAGAGGGCTAGAATACAAGAGCAGGGATGTACTTCTGAGGCTGTATAAGGCTCTGGTCAGACCCCATTTGGAGCATTGTGAGCAGTTTTGGGCCCCATATCTAAGGAATGATGTGTTGGCCTTGGAAAGGGTCCAGAGGAGGTTCACAAGAATGATCCTTGGAATGAAGAACTTGTTGTATGAAGAATGGTTGAGGACTCTGGGTCTGTACTCATTGGAGTTTAGAAGGATGAGGGGGGATCTTATTGAAACTTTCAGGATATTGCGAGACCTGGATAGGGTTGACGTGGAGATGGTGTTTCCATTAGTAAGAAAATCTAGAACCCGAGGGCACAACCTCAGGCTAAAGGGACAATCCTTTAAAACAGAGACGAGGAGGAATTTCTTCAGCCAGAGTGTGGTGAATCTGTGGAACTCTTTGCCACAGAAGGCTGTGGCGGCCAGGTCATTGAGTGTCTTTAAGACAGAGATAGATAGGTTCTTGATTAATAAGGGGATCAGGGGTTATGGGGAAAAGGTAGGAGAATGGGGATGAGAAAAATATCAGCCATGATTGAATGGCGGAGCAGACTTGATGGGCCGAGTGGCCTAATTTTGCTCCTATGTCTTATGGTCTTATAATAGACATTCCTAAATGGTGATCCCGATCATATGACCTCTTTCTATGATAAGTATTTCACAGAAGATAATTGATTAGCTTATGTCTGGACACATCTTGGCTTTTGTGTTATGGCCTAGTGGATTAATATTTTAACATCCAAGACATCACTTTAGACTGACCCATTTTCCCATGTAATGAGTATAGTGTAGAGTCTTGTCTCCAATCTGACAAAGAAATGTAGCTATAACAGTAATGCAAATGGTGGCAGCCATTTTAAGTTTCCGTCCATCTTTGAAGTACAGTCAGCTCTCGTCATGTGCAACCACCTCTATCACAAAATTGTTCATGCTCTCAAATGTAATCCTGGCTTGTGGCCCCAAAACTCACTCATCCACAATTTAGAATGTTAATCTCTCAGCTTTCCCATGCAGAAAGCGCGCACTGCGCATGTGCTGACTGAGCATGGGCAGGTTCTGCGCTCAGCATTTCACGCTTTGAGAATTTGTGGGAGCGGCACCCGCATGAATGGCAGGAGTTGACTGTAATCTTCAGCAGATGTGTGAAGTAATCCATAACGTCGGCAGGTGAGAAATTCAACAGGAGGATTTGCCTACACATTGGAAACTTCCAGATACTTGACCAACTTGCAGTTGCAGACATGTCAGGTGACCTCTGGCAACCATCGTAAGACTGTTTCTTTGTTTTAACAATTGAAAGTTCCCTAAGCGAATCCAGCAGGTAAAGTTGAAACTTAATATTTGAAATCAACACACCTCCGTGACATGAGCAAATGGTGCTAAATGAATTGCTCAATTCAGAAAGCTAGTGCAGGCACAATGAGCCAAATGGCCACCTTTGTGATTCTGTGAAATGTGAAGGAGAGACAAGTGTAGTTCTATTTGTTGCCACCTATATCACGTGCTGAGAAAGTTGGGAGGAACAAATATATTTATCATGTGTTGATCTATCTGCAGTAAGGAAATACAATTTTCCAATCAAAAATGCTGTGTTGAGGAAATTTGTTGCCAATCAGATCTCATTAGCATTTCTAGCTCACTGAACAGCAACGCCAGATTTGCTAGTAACTTTCTAAACTGTTCTGGCTTAAAACATTGCAGGCTTCCATAGAATCTTAAAGTACAGAAAGAGGCTATTCAGCAATGCTGCCTGAACTGACTCTTTTGAAAGAGCTATCCAATTAGTCCCATTTCCCCCCTGCTCTTTCCCATAATACTAACTTTCCTTTTAAGTATATATCCAATTCCTTTTTGAAAGTTACATATTTTTTTCTCTTCCAGGTTACTTTCTCATGAAGCAGAACTGGAAGAGCTGTTTGACTTGAATTTTGCAATAGCTGAAATAGAGGTGTTTAGATTTTTGTTCCTGCTTTTTTTTTTCAATCAAATGTTCTTGAATCTATTGATATTTATGTAAATGTTCTAGGCACTGAGTGCTTTAGGCTTATGGGTATAAAGACTACCATCAGGAAATTCTGATACATAAATAGACCCTTCAGTTGGAACCAGCGTTACCAACTCTCCAGGACTGAGCTGGAGTCTCTAGGAGTTGATGATGAATATCCATGACACTGCTCTGAGCAAAATCCAAGGAGAGTAATCCTAGGCATATTGAAATAACTTCCATTTAATGTTTAGGAGCTGAGGGAAGCAAAAGGCTATTTGGCTGTGTGGGAGAGTCAGCGATGAGGTAATGTGTAAAACCCTCCAGAAATATGTCCACCCAAGAGTTGGCAACCCTTGTTTCCATCTCGACTGCCCTTCAAATGTTCTCAAAGTGTGTACTGGCAAGCAGGAGAAAATTTTCTATTGACGCGGCTACTTTATTTTTCTCTGTATCATCACCTAAACGTCACCTGCAATCTACCCTCGTTCCCTCATGCCCTTTTCAGAGTTAACCAGTATCATCTCTCTCACTTCGGGATTTTTTTTTGCTCCAAGTGCTTTGCTGCTCACAATGAGAAAAGTGATCTTGTCAAACCCCTAACATGAGTTTTTGGAAATATGGTCTTTAATGTTTGTTTCTGTCTTGGATGTATGCGTGCAATAAGTTATTTCCCACTAACCGATTGAAAGAGGGTAAAGCTAGGAACACCAGTAGGTCTTACACAAACTTGAAAAGACCAGTCACATCCTTGTGTAGAAACAGTCAACCAGGCAGACCTCCAAAAGAGCTTTGTATTCGGGTTCGAAATTCCATTTGAAAGAATATAGCACACCCTGGCTGAGGGTGCAGAAGAACAGAGTGACATTACAGTGCATCTGAATAGGTTTTAAAATGGTAGATTAATCATTGTTATGCTTAAAATTTTTTGTATGTTACAAAGCTCTGGTGACTTAGCCTATGAATCCATATTAATGATTTCCTCCACATGAACTAAGCCCAGTCTCGTACTCCTTACTTTCTGTAACCTTTTAATGGTTTAGATTCACCTAACTTTGCAAATTTCTTTTTATCTGTCCTTCCTGATTTCTTACTCACCTTGTCTTGTTTAGCCTATCCCAATCTTCCTACCTCTCTTGTTTTCTAGGTCTAAATCTTACTTTCCCTTTCTGTCTATTTTTATTGTGCCAATTTGGTTGAAATTTTCCCTCAACTCAAAATATCTCCAAGGATAAAAGGTTCCATCTCCATTCAAGCATAGGCTGTTGTATTGATACAGTTCATTATGCCTTCAGAAATCTGAACCCTTCCCCTTGCATATATCTCTAGCTGTGTATTTATCTCCCAAAATTGCCTGGGCTCGCGATAAATCGGCTCGCAATGCTTTGAAAAGTTAAAGCTTATTTATTCGTCACAAGTAAAGCTTGTATTAACACTGTGTTGTCGGTAAAATAATACCTCCTGAGACTATTTATGAGTCAAAGTACAGTGGCTTTATTACAAAAGCTTTTGGGAGAACCAGGTTCCTAAAAGCGGTCTGCCAAACTTCTCCCTGAATACAAATAAGTGTGGGTATTTATACATCATGATTCCCGGCTTCAGTCACGACCCGCAGTTTCTCCCTTGTGGTCACGGCTGTCCCAGCAGGATTCCTCCTTTCAAACAGCCGTTATCGCGCTTTAACATCTGCAGCTGTTTAGCTATGTTTAGCTAGCAGCTAGCACACAAGCTTGCACAAACATGTAAGGTTGACAATGTCCTTGCACAGATTCTAGGTACAAAATTCATTAACCCTTTCCCTTCTTCACACTGCAATGAAGTTACTGTGAAATTCCCCTAGTCACTACAGTCCGGCACCTGTTTGGGTCAATGCATCTAACCAGCACATCTTTCAGACTGTGGGCGGAAACCGGAGCACCCGGAGGAAACCCACGTAGACACGGGGAGAACATGCAAACTCCACACAGACAGTGACCCAAGCCGGGAGTCGAACCTTAGTCCCTGGCGCTGTGAGGCCGCAGTGCTAACCATTGTGCTACCGTGCCGCCCCGTATATTCTGGACGTCTTCCTCCTTGAGCGTTCCCTAACTTCTTGAGTTATTTTGTTCTTCTGTCATCGCGTCATTCATGAGCAGTGTCTTCTGACTGATTCTTGATCCCTTTCCTTACCCGCTTCTTAGTCCTTACCCGAGAGGCAGCACATCATTTAGGATTTTTTACACATTACGCAATTGACTATCTGATCCTCTGTCAATTAGATTTCCCATTACTACAAAGCTTCACTCAACTTTTTCCTTGACCACTTATCGTGGAGTGACTGTGTATGATAGGCACCGAGCAATGTTCATCTATCCACCCCATGGGAATTTCCTGCACTGCATTGCAGTGCTCCAGGAATCTAAACCCTTCCCTCCAATATCCTGTCTCTATGTATTCACTGTCAAAACCATCATCAAAACAGCCAGAATAAAGACCTAGCATTGAGTAATCCTGAGGTTGCCACCTTTTTGAATCCCCACTACTTTCTGTGGAAACTCACCTTCCCCTTCTTTGTGTCTCTATTGCTCTGTAGCTGTGGGTTGGTGACCTCCTGCTGTGCTGTTCTGGGAAGTCTTCCTCTTTCTGTTTGCAATTACTTAAACTCAGGAGTTCACCTGGAAACATTTATTTTAGCTGCGGTACTTTTAAACTTGATTCTGAGCTTTACACACGTTAAATGGGGTAGTGCAAGTATGGGGGAGGGGGGGTTGCTGATCCCTGAAAAATAAATGTTTTCAAAAATTCATTTATGGGATGTAAGTGTCACTTGTTAGCCAATACCAAGTTGCTGTGGAGAAGGTGGCGCTGAGCTGTTGCAGTCTAGTCCAAGGCATATGTACACCCACCATGCTGTTAAGGAGGGAGTTCTAAGATTTGACCCAATGACAGTGAAGAAACGGTAATATATTTCCAACTCAGGATGGTGAGTGATTTGGAGGGGAAGTTCCAGATGGTGGTGTTCCCAGGTATCTGCTACTCTTGTCCTTCTAGATGGTAGAGGTCGTGGGTTTGGAAGGTGCTGCCTAAGGAGTCTTGGTGAGTTTCTGAAGTGCATCTTGTTGCCACTGTTTGGTGGTGAAGGAAGTGAATATTTGTGGATGAGGTGCCAATCAAGTGGGTTGCTATGTCCTGGGTGGTGTCAAGTTGTGCCAAGCAGGATTCCTAGCCTTTGGCCTGCTCTTGTGGCTACAATATTTATATGGTTAGTTCAGTTCATTTTCTGGTTAATGGTAACCCCCAGGATGTCGATAGTGGGGGGCTCAGCAATGGTAATGCCATTGCATGTCAAGAGGTGATGGTTAGATTCTCTCGTTGGAGATGGACATTGCCCGGCTCTTGTGTGATGTGAATGTTGCTAGCCTCTCCTAGAGCAGCCTGGGAGGAGTCAGATTCCTGAAAGAGCTGCAGTCACCTAATGTTAACCTTACTCTTGGTTTATTTTAAGTCTTTACTGACCTACAGTTTATTCTACTAGGTAATGGGTTTGTTCATTCTCCGTGATAATCCAAGCCATCCTTGCCTGGAAGAACATAAGAACCAGGAGCAGGAGTAGGCCATTTGGCCCCTCGAGCCTGCTCCGCCATTCAATAAGATCATGGCTGATTTTTTCGTGGACTCCGTTCCACTTACCCGCCCGCTCACCATAACCCTTAATTCCTTTACTGTTCAAAAATGTATCTATCCTTACCTTAAAAGCATTCAATGAGGTAGCCTCAACTGCTTCACTGGGCGGGGAATTCCACAGATTCACAAGGTCTCAATTCAGTCCTAAATCTGCTTCCCCTTTAGGCCATTTGAAGCTATTTGTTTTAACACCCAGACCACTTCTTGTGAACTATTGAAAATCTACAAATATGCAACAGCTCTTAAAAATATATACAGTTGCATCTACAGCCAGAATAAATAATCCAGCAATCAGCAGAAGTAGCTCATGATCCTTGTAGCGGTGCTGGTCAGGGGAGATGCTCCTTCATGCCACATAATGCCATGTTGAGTTTGTGAGGTTAAGGTAGGGCTTGAGCATGGTGCTCATAAATGGCAGGCCTGGCGGGAATCAGCGCCGCTCTGCATGACGCTGACGGTCATTATGTGCTCAGGAGCAAATCTCCTTTAACAAGATGGTGTCTGGCATGCTTGGAGCCCTGCCTTCTCTTAGGCTGCAATAGAGCTCATTATCTCCCCCATAATCTTCCCACCACCACCTTTGAACTTGAACTTCTTCAAGTCCCTCCTGATTGCACTGATTTATTTTCCTTAATGAGAAATTAATTGGCTTCTCAATTTCTGGATCAGCCTATCCACGTTTTGTTTTCCTTTTCTATTATTTCATGGGATTTGGGCGTTGCTGGCTGGACCAGCATTTGTTGCTCATCCCTAATTGTTCTTGAACTGAGTGGTTTGCTAGGCCATTTCAAAGGGCAGTTAAGAGTTGACCACATTGCTGTGTGTCTGGAGTCACATGTAGGCTAGACCAGGTAAGGATGGCAGATTTCCTTCCCTAAAGGACATCAATGGACGTGGCAGCAACCAATGATACTGAAACTATCTTTATGTCAGCTGTCATGGTGGGATTTAAACCCATATCCCAGAGCATTAGCCTGACCTCTGGATTACCCCATGGCCACCATCTTCCCTCCCACCCCAACCCCTGGAAGCTTTAAGAATGCTTTAAAACACTTAAACGGATTATTATACTGTACAAATGCCTGGTATTAACTGGTTAAGTGCCTGTGGGGAAAAATAATTATGGTGAAAGTGGCGCTCATGTTTTCTTTAACTCAACTCATCTTTACAGTTGACAATTATGATAATTGTTCGTAACGTTTTTGAAAAGAAAACTGCCAGTGAAACCGGCTCCAGTCGCTTAGTGGCAGGAAACAGCGACAGCAAAGGTAGGAAAGGAGTATTAATTCACAAGTGCCTGCTGCATTTAATTTGTGGATGTATTGCTGTCCCTGCTGCTGTCTGAATATTAATTTACTGGCATTCCACTAGTTTGATTAGTCGCTGAGTCAGCTCCTTCCATTAACTTATTGACATGTTTTTCCACTGCCATTGTTGTGCCAGGGGTATCACTGGATCCTTAATTTACTGCTCCATTTGGTAATTAACTGGTTGCTGTGCCTGCTGCTCCATTGATTTATCGGTGTGTTACAGTGCCCTCTGGTCTTTTGAATTCATTTATTCTTGCCCACCTTCACCTACTTAATCTGTTAGTGCCTGGAGCTGTATTAATGTTGCTCATTCAGTGCTGTCTGCTTCGCTGTGTGGCAGTGCTAATTGGTTTGTTTTTGCTGGTCAGTGGTGTTGATCGTGTGAATTGCATTGCTTCCTGTGCTTCAAGTTTGCTGCTGCAATTGCATGGTGACATAAAGAGAGAATCGTTTCCAGTCTGCTTTATTTTGCTCTCGCGTACACGTTATTACTATAACCTTGTCTGTAGTGCACTGTTGGGCTGATCTGGTATCGCATTCTTTGGGAGAATTGAGATGAAGCTTCCCAACATTGATACCAACATAGAAATATATGGTCGCTTCTCAAATCCTGTATCAGTTTAAGATTCTTTCACTGATCCTTTCATTTCCCAGTGCTACGAGAGGTGGATTAGCCTGTGTCGCGGCCAAGTTATTGAATATATTTAAGGAAATAGAGAGATTTCTAGACTCTGAAAGGGTCAAGGTTTGGAAAGAGCATGGGAGTATCATAGAAATCATAGAAACCCTACAGTGCAGAAGGAGGCCATTCGGCCCATCGAGTCTGCACCGACCACAATCCCACCCAGGCCCTACCCCCATATCCCTACATATTTAGCCGCTAATCCCTCTAACCTACGCATCTCAGGACTCTAAGGGGAAATTTTTAGCATGGCCAATCAACCTAACCCGCACATTTTTGGACTGTGGGAGGAAACCGGACCACCCGGAGGAAACCCACGCAGACACGAGGAGAATGTACAAACTCCACACAGACAGTGACCCAAGCCGGGAATCGATCCCAGGTCCCTGGAGCTGTGAAGCAGCAGTGCTAACCACTGTGCTACCGTGCCGCCCATTGAGATAGTGGTGAGATAGTGGAGATAGTGAGTATGGTGTTGAGATAGAGCATCAGTCATGATCCTATTGAATGGTGGAGCCGGCTCGAAGGGCTGAATATCCGCCTCCCATTCTCTGTTTCTATGATCTATTACTTGCAAGTTCTAAGGCAGTTCTTTCCAATTTAAGTGGCTCAACTCGTTTAAATCCCCTGAAAACGCTGGTTGGGGCATCTGCATGAATAATTATTCAGTGGGATAAAAGCAAAACACTGGATGTTGGGGATCTGGAAGGAAAAAAAACCCGAAATGCTGGAAAAACTCAGCAGGTCAGGCGGCATCAATGGAGAGAGAGAAACAGGGTTAACATTTTGATTCCAATATGACTGTTTGGAACTGACTGAGTCACCCTCATGTGCATTCAATATTCAGTTTGAGAGTTTGCAGTCCTACACGTAACTGGACAGTCACACACAACTGTTTGAATTATGTGGGGCACAGTCAGTCAATTCATCCTAACCAGTTCATTCAATTGTTCATTCTTCACTAGAGCCTCCTTTCCTCATCTAAATCAATCATTCTAACCCTCTTTCCTGACCTTATGTGCTCATCTCGTCAGTCTCCCTTAAATATATTAATACTGTTTGCTTGACTTATTCTCTTTGGTAGTGAGTTCCACATTTTCTGGGTAAAGAAATTTCTTCAGAATTCCCTATTGGATTTCTTGGTGACTATCTTATATTGATGGCTGAATGGCAAGAAACTTCAAGATGCTTTGGTGCAGAGGGATCTGGGTGTCCTTGTGCATGAATTGCAGAAAGTTGCTTTGCAGGTGCAGCAGGTAATAAGGAAGGCAAACTCAATTTTGGCATTCACTGTTAATAGAATAGAGTGTAAAAGCAGGGAAGTGCTGTTGCAACTGTAAAGGACATTGGTGAGACCACATCTGGAATATTGCGCACAGTTTTGGTCCCCTTACTTGAGGAAGGACGTAAATGCACTAGAGGCGGTTCAGAGGAGGTTCATTAGATTGATTCAAGGGATGAAGGACTTGTTTTATGAAGAGAGATGAAGTTTAGGCTATACTCGCTGGAGTTTAGCATCTTGTACACCTCATTTAGATCTCCTCTGTCTTCTAAAGGGGATTGACAGGGTAGATGTGGAGTGGATGTTTCCCCTTGTTGGATATTCTAGAACAAGAGGCCATAGTTTTAGGCTAAGGGGTGGCAGATTTAAAACAAATGAGGAGGAATTCCTTCACTCACAGGATTGTGAATCTGTGGAATTCTCTGCCCCAGAGTGCAGTGGACACGGAACACTAAACAAATTTGAGGAGATATTTAGTTTTTTAATTAGGGGGATGAAGGGAGACAGGAAGGTAGCGATAAGGCTGAGATGAGGTCAACCATGATCGTATTGAATGGCGGAGCAGGCTCGAGGGGCTGAATTGCTGACTCCTGCCCTAGTTATGTTCTAGTTACGCTCTTCCCCACAAGAGGAAGCATTAGCTGCTTGCACTATATCAAAACCTTTCTTAATTTTAAATACCTCCATTATTAGTCCATTGGCTTCCTAATTTCAAGAGAAGAGAGACCCAGCCTGCCAATCCTTTCCTGATGTGTAAACCCCCACTTTTCCAATATCATCATCCTTGTCAATTTTCTCTGCACACTCCCCAACACCTCTATATCCTTTTATAATACGGTGACGAGAACTGCATGCTGTATAATAGGTCTGATCTAACCAAGGTTCAATGCAGGTTCGGCATTACTTGTGTATTTTTCAATTTTATCCCTTTAGAATTAAAGCCAAGTGTCTGTTCTACTTTTGTAATGACCGTGCCAACTTCATGATTTATATATTTGTACTCAGATTCCTTTGTTCTTCCACCCCACATAAACTTGCACCTTCCAAGTCATTTATTCTTCCTACCAAACCCTACTACCACACATTTATGTGTTGAATTTCATTTGCTGATTATTTGTACATTCTCCAATTTTATGTTCTCCTTTAATTTGTTGGAGTCCTCCTCAGTATTGACTGTCATCCCAATTTGGCATCATCTGTGAATTTAGAAGTTATGTTTTTGATTCCAATGTCCAGGTTGTTAATGCAAATTTTGATTAGCAGAGGCTCCAGCAATGATCCTTGTGGAACACCCTTTCCCACCTTCTGTCGCTCTGAATAGCTAACCTCTGCTTTCTGTCTTGAAGCTAACTGGCAATTAATTCTGTCACTTACCCTGATCCCACATTCTCTGAAGTAAAAACAGAAAATGCTGATTAAACTCAGCAGGTCTGGCAGTTTCTGTGGAGAGAGAAACCGATTAACGTTTTGAGCCCTTGTCTTTCTACGAAATGTCACATTCTCTGATCATCTTCATTGGTCTGTTAATGATCACCTTTACCCAAGGCCTTTTGAAAATCCAGAGAAATTGCATCTACTGCATTACCGTTGTCTACTCTTTACCTCTTCAAAAAGTTCAAGGTTGGTCAAGCAAGATATTTCCCATTTGAAATCCATGCTGACTATTGATTATCACCTTTTGATATTCTTCTCGTCACCCCTTTTTACTATAGATTTCATTTTTTTTCTACCACTAATAAGCCAACTGGCCTATATTTGCTGGACATGGTTCTAACACCATTTATACAGGAATTACATTAGCTATCCACCGTCCTCTGGCAACAACCCCTTTTCTAACAAATTATTAATATAAGGCCTATATCTATTTCCTAGACTATTTAAAAATATGTGGTTGAATCCATCTGGAGAGGGGCTCTGTCCTCTATGTGGCTTGGTTCCCCTTTCAAGCCTTTAAACTCTGGTCAAATCCTCATAGCATTTGTATTATTTTAAGCTGGAGCACACTGATTCCACCTCCAAGTTCCTTTTAAATAAAACAAAATCCTTCTATATTGTGCCTGGATTAGAGAGACCGAGGCAATAACTCCCTTTATTCCATAACACTTGATTCAAAGTTGCACTGCACAATCCACTCTACTTATCAAACAGTGTTACGTGCAAGCGTGAACAGTATCATTTCAACTTGAGGTGAAAATATCACTGGAAAACCACCCAGTAATAACAGTGCCACTTAAATTATTCAATCGCTGTACATCAGTGAGAGCCCTAATATAATGTATGTTTTTGATATTTAAAACTGTATCCTCAAACTGGCTCAGAGCAGCACAGAGATCTGTACTATAGAACAGAGAGATGTACTATTTTACCCCAAACCTAGCTGTCCAAAAAACATTTTTTTTTCTCAAACCTCCATGAATGGAAAGCAAAAATGAACAATTGCAAACTCTTTGAAATACAGCGCATGGTTTTATGGTTTCTTGCGTAAATCATGTGTTTGAAAGCATTGCAGTCACTGAACAATATTTTTGACACCCTCTCTCTGAAGCCCGGATATTAAATATGGGAATTAAATACGAGGAACTTGCCTCAGGGGGAATATATTGCGGGTTAATACAGGTGGTCGGGAGGGATTGCTAACCTTGGAAACAAAAGATGGAACAACTTCAGGCTAGTTCAGAAACTGAAAAAGTAAAATGTTTATCTTTATCACCTAGCTGCTCTCACCTGGTCTAGTGAGTGATCAGAAATCCAGCTTGGTCTCTGTCCTGGATTTTGGACATCGGCTTTGAACAATATTTGTGACACTGTGTCTTTTCTGTAACACGTGAAGTAATTATAAATGGATTCCAGGGCAGATCAAGTATGAAACTAGACACCAATCCTTTTATTCATTGATTTAGTTTCCGAATGCAAGCATTACTTGTGTCTGTCTCCTATATATTAATCTTGTGGAAATGCCGGCATTGGACTAGGGTAAGCACAGTAAGAAGTCTCACAACACTAGGTTAAAGTCCAACAGGTTTATTTGGTAGCACAAGCCACAAGCTTTCAGAGCGCTGCCCCTTCATCAGGTGAGTGGGAGTTCTGTTCACAAACAGGGCATATATATTAACCCAGAGTCCTAGCAGTTCTAACTCTTTTGTACATATTTAAACAAATGGACAAATGTCCTGCACCTTTGTATCTTAACACTACAATTACATACCATTAACACTAATTCCTATTTCTGTTATTTGTAATGGATGAGGTTATTCAATCCCTTCTGCCACCTGTGTTGTGCTGTATGCTACCCCACAATCATCACATTTTGCAGCACCAAAGGAGACCTGTACAGCCCAGTCTGCCAATTCTAATTGTCCTTGCCCTCTCGTCTCCCATCTTCTCCACGCTCTTTGGGTTTTTTGCTCAGTTAAAGATGCTAAAACTGGAGACTGTCGTATAAACTAAATTTCAAAAGTACCTCATAAAGCCCTTGGAAAATCCTGGTGTCATGGAAGATACCACATGATGCAAACTTCTTTTCTTAACCGAAACCCACTGTAATACCATCCCATTCAGCACAATTCTTCCTGGCCTAGCCCTTTTATGTTTGTGTCTTAGATAAGGGAAGGGTGTCTGATCATGCCAGTTTTTAATCTTGCTTTGCTTTGCAGAAATATAAAGAAAAAGGAGAATGGAGCAAGATGGGAACTTTCTTTCAAAGTTTACATTGGAACAATGATACTAAAAGCGAATTCCACAGAATTGCCATGTGCATTGCTGTTGCTCTTGTGAAAAACAAGGATGATGGAGCTGCAGTCCCCTTCTGTGAATTTGCAAAATCAGGTGTGGTTCATTTGATAAACGTGTGCAAAGATATCGAATGCTTAGTTACCGGCTTATAGATAGTTCCATGATTTGATTTATTATTGTCACATGTATTAATGTACAGTGAAAAGTATTGTTTCTTGCGCATTGTACAGACAAGGCATACCGTTCATTAGAGAAGGAAACGAGAGAGTGCAGAATGTAGTGTTACAGTCATAGCTAGGGTGTAGAGAAAGATCAACTTAATGCAAGGTAAGTCCATTCAAAAGTCTGACCGCAACAGGGAAGAAGCTGTTCTTGAGTCGGTTGGTACGTGACCTCAGACTTTTGTATCTTTTTCCTGACACAAGAAGTTGGAAGAGAGAATGTCCGGGGTACGTGGGGTCCTTAATTATGCTGGCTGCTTTGCCGAGGCAGTGGGAAGTGTA